>NC_056745.1:142624872-142659872 GCF_019279795.1 Protopterus annectens | reverse complement strand
ATTCCTGCTTCTGTTAAACCTTGTTCCTCCTCTGCATGTATTGATCACACAATTCCCATTTTTCCTATGTAATTTGCTCCTACCCTTTTCTACAAATCCCAATTCCAGTTGTTTTATCTCAGTTACTATCTTCACTACTTCTAGTAGAGTTGGTTTAGACTTTGATTTCCATTTTCTAGTAATTGCTTTCTTGGCAGCTACCATGATTAGATTCAGCAAGGCCTTACCATGTGTAGGCAATTCTGATTCTGTATCATAGCTCAAAACAATCATTTCCTTAGTTACACCAATTTGCTCATCCAGTATCTCTGACAGAGAAGTCTTCAGAGAATCTTTAATTTCTGCCAGCACTAGACTCTCAGAAAATATGTTCACAGTTACCCCTTTCTTCCCCATCACACCTCTAACATTTGCTGTCTACCTGTGGAAAGATTCTTTGGTGTCTACTTGGGGTATAAAATACATATGTAAACCCTTCCAAGCAAAGATCCTAAATCTTCTAGATTTTGTTTCATATTTGGGAGACATGCATATAGCCCCACCATTGTTTCTTTGTGAATCGCTTATCCAGTTTGTCTTCCCAATCCTTTCTAACCTCCTCTGATTGATTCTTATAGTTATCATACAATATTTTATATGCTCTGCTAATTATCCCTTTCTTAACTGTCGCTTCTATTCTAGATTCTACTACAAACTCCACCAGTTCTGGTTTTTCATTTAGGACTCCCCTGTTTCTTCCTCCTTGCCTGTACTCTGATATCAATCCTTGATAGGGAAGGCAATCTCCAGCCTGTAGTCCGAATAAGTTCTTGGCATCTTCCCATTCTATTATCTTGCCCTCTCTAGTTATTTGCTCCCAATATGGTTCCTTTGCAGTTTTCTCCAATAAATTCAAAACCCCTCTTGCCTATTGTCTGTATCCCTAATTGCAGTCATCTATCAGCAGAATCACCTCTCTCCATTTCTGCGTTGGCTGAGTTCTCAGAATACTTTCTGCTGCTTTATGTATATAATATTCTGTATGACTATTGTTATTCTCCTTAAATGTCTGCATCCAAAATCCCAGTCTCTCCTTGTTTCTTGAGCTTCCTCTCTGTTTCATCACCATCTCTTTCTACTTTGAATTATACTTTTTCTGCTTGTGCTTTGTATAGGAGCCTTAGCTGTGTTACTCTGAATCATCCCTTCAAATTGGGTAATCCCAGTCTGCCTTGTTCTATTGGAAGAATAAGCTTATCTCACTTGACTTTTTCTGTCTTCCCCTCCAAGATAAATTCCTTACGCTCTTTATTAATTACTATCCACAACTTCTCCTCTGGTTGATAAAAGTATGACTGACCTGTGTATAAAACTAAAGGGACTAAAAACATTTTAACTGCTTCTATCTTGCTATCGATGTCCATATAACAGAGCTTCCATTTTCTTAATTTTTATATTGTTTAGTTTCTTCCCACATATCCTTAGCTGGCACAATGGAATAATTTTTAATCCATACTCCTAAATACTACATTTTATCATGTCTCCATAAATATGGATATTGCTGAACCAATTAATGTGTAGGTACATAATTTACTGCTATTGCCTTTGTTTTAACTTCATTAATTTTGTATCTCGAAAAGATCTAAAATTGTCTCAAAATGTTCCACAACACTGTAATGTCCCTTTCTGGTTTTGTCAGGTATAAAATAATATCATCTGCAAATAGAGCCAGCTGTTCTTGATTACCAACCAGTTATATCCTGGAATTTCTGGGTCCCTTATTTTCTTTGCCAGTGGTTCTAAGTATAATTTAAATAACAATGGGGAGAGAGCGAATACCCCTGCCTGGTTCCTCTGCTCAACCAGTGATTATCAGAGAGTACCCCACCCACTTTAAATTTTGCCTCCAGTCTCTCATAGAGTCCCAATCAACCTTGTAATTTTATCAGGAAATGCAAATGCTTCTATTGCTCTGATCATAAAGTCCCAGCTTACACTGTCAAATGCTTTCTCTGCATCAAGACCCACCAACAACAATGGTATTTTCTTACATTCTGCTTCCTCTGGATCTTCAATGTTCTGTTAATGTTGTCAAATGTTTGTCTCCCTTCCACAAAACCACAATGATCCATATCTATCAGTTTTGGCATTACTTTTGCCATTCTTTTAGCCATTGTAGACATGAACGGTTTATAATCACAATTTAGTATTGAAATGGGCCTGTATGAAGCTGGATCTGATGGATCTTTACCCTCTTTAGGTATTACAGCTACCACTGCTTTCTTCCAGGATGCTAGTGCTTCTCCTTCTCTTAAAATACTGTTAAAAAAAACCTTCCAGATCTTTATCAGTTTTTCCCTCCTAGCTTCCAAACTTCCACATGAATACCATCTATTCCTGGGGGACTTTCCTGTAGATTGGTTATACATAGCCATTTTTATCGCATCTCCTCCTATCCTGTTAGTAATTGAGCCTCCTCTACCACTAACCTTGGCATATGTAATTCTTCCATAAACATTTCCATTTGTACCTTTTCTTGAATTCCATATTTCTCTGCTTTATACAGACTTTCACAGAATTTCTGAAATATTTCTAATACTTCTACAGGATCCCTTGTTATCTTCCTTGTTATAGGCTCCCTAAGATTGGTGACAGCCCTTTCTACTTTATTTTGCCTGAGTCATTGTGCTAAAAGTTTTTGTGCTTTAGAGTTATTATAAAAAAAAAAACAGTTGCTTAACAGCAATCTTTCTAAACTCATGCATGTTATCAAGGTAGTCTCTTATTTTCTGTTTAGCATTCTGTAGTTCTTTGTCTCCTTGTTCTGTGAGATTTCCCTGTTGTGCAATACTTTAACATTTGTCAGTCCCTCTAAATAATTTTTGTTACTTCTTAACTATATCTCCATTCCTTTTATTTTCACCCTATTTTTAAACTTCACTTTAATTTTATTCCACTCCCTAGTTATATTTTCAGAAGAAATTTATATCTTCTCTAATAGCTTCTGAATAATTTCCACTACCCATTCCTTAAATTCCTCTCTTTTAAACAGATAGGTAGGAAAGTGCCAGTGTCTCATTTTTATTTAATTACCCTGTGTTTTTATTTTAGTAATTATTGGCACATGATCTGAAATAGTTATTGGGTCTATATCAAGCTCCAAAAGAAAGTCAGTAGAGGAAACCGCAACCACACGAACACTGTAGGCGAAATAAATCGCTAAAAATAGATTTTATTAACGTTCATAAAATATACTCTTAAACGTTTTCGTCATGCAGTTGCTTGACTTCATCAGATAATAAACACTGAAATACTAACTCATCTTATATAGTCTTGATGAATTAATTAAACAATTAAACAATTAGTATTTAAAATGGCAATGTCCATCTTGAGAGGTTCTTCATTTATAAACATATAAAAAATTCTTGTATACATTAGTATACTTATTGTGTTGATAAAAGTTAGTAAAATTCATAAAATTTGTGAACATTTATATAAAATATTAAATAAGAATGATGAATAATAATAAATAAGCACATGTGTATTGTCTATCATTATATAATACTATATTAAATATGTTTAGAAGAGAGTTGAAAATGTATTTGTTACATTAGCTTCATGTAAAATAACTAATATCTTATTATATATGTGCAAATAATATTTTCATATTCTACCTGCTTTTAACTTGAGAAGTGGAGCAATGGAAATAGTGTCATTCAAACCTGGAAACCTGTTGGCTTCTAATGTTATCTACCAGCAGATTTCTTTATGTTCTAGTTTAATTTCCCAGGGTCCTCCCCTGTTATCTTTTGCCATAATCTCGAGAACAAAAAATTGAAATTTGGCAGATATACATACCAGAGAGTGACGATATAAGGCATTGTTAGAATTATTCTTGGCTACCTCATAATTGTGTTCGTAGATCCTCCTTTTTAGGGATCTTTCAGTTTTGCCAACGTAAAATGCTTGGCATTGTTGGCATGTCGCCAAGTATATAAGTCCCTGGCTATTACAATTAGAATAGGAGCTTGCCCTAATCCACCTGTTTCTGGACATTAAATGAATTTTATCAGTGTTAGAAATAAATCTACACTGTGGACAAGTTCCACACTTATAAGTGCCCTTACATTGTTTTAAATATCTATTGGTAACAGGTTCATATTCAAGAATGTTCTTGATGTTGTTCCCTCTTCTATATACAACATTCACATTTTTGTTCTTAAACTTGTTGAAATCTGTTATATCCCTAAAGGCCGCCCACTCGTCATTAATAATTTTCCTAATGATTCCAGAATTTGCACTGTATTGAGTTACAAAGGCCTTACTGTATTGAAAATCATGTTTCAAGTGATCAACCTGGCCAATATTTTTCTCTAAAGTACCTGTTCCCAAAATGGGCTTAAATTTAGTTGTTCTACCTTGTATAACCTCTTGTTTGATGTTGTCAACAAACTTATCAGGGTATCCCCTTTCACGAAACATGTCAAGAAGTTTGACACATTCCAAATTGAATTCATTTTCGTCCGAGGTCATTCTTGAGACTCTAACGTATTGTCCTTTGACAATACTAAACTTCTGGTGTCTTGGGTGTGAGCTATTATAATGGATGTATCAAGACCTTCAATTAAATGCACACGTTCCTGTGAAATGCAAATTATTTCTAGCCTAGCCCAGTTTTTTTATCTTGGGAAATAATATGTAAATTCAATGAAAACTCCTAGTAGCAAATTAACATCTTCCATGCCAAATATTTTCATAAATTTCTTTACAAATGTACCATCCTTTGTTATATTTTCCCTTCTGGGCCCCCAGACACATATTTATTGTTGCAAATCAAATTCTAGTCCCCACCTATAAGTAATATTCTTTGCTGAAACCTAATTATTTCTCCCAGAATTTTTTTATGCTCCATTATAGCAGTTTTTGGTGGAATATAAATACATGCCAGTGTAATCCTCCTCCCTTGCCAGATGCCCCTTAGTACTACAAATTTACCATTATTATATTTGTATCCTCTTTTATCACTAGTGGAGCTCTTCTTGCAATTAATATAAGTACTCCTCTCTTCCTTTGCTTCAGGTATTCAACTGAATACCATCCTGAAAACCTTTCTTTATCAAATTCACATGTTCAGTTCTTTCCAAGTATGTCTCCTGTAGCATAGCTATTTGCATGCTATGTTTTTTAATATAGCTCACTACTCTTACTTTTTTTGTATTTATCTGTGAGACCTTTCATGTGTATAGACAGTACAGAAAGTATCCTATTCTTGAAAAATTATTATTCTGTCCTTTTATGTATAACAGCTTTTTTTGTTAAATGTCTAGTTTCAGCTTTTGTGTTATATGCATGTACTGTTTGGCAGGTTAATCTTTATATAGTTGCTTCTTGTCACTTCCATTTGAGCCTATGTCACATCTTACAGAAGTTTTTGTTTTAATGAAAACCCTGAAACAAAAATGCAAACACACCCCAATACCCCCCTAAAACCTACTAACTTAATAACACATAAAACTAAGTAATCTTCAAATATTGAAGTTTTACCCTCCTAATAGAAACAAATGTTCCAAACTGACAGACACAAATACAGCTTTGAGATAACCTAATAGAAATGTCATCCATCCTAAGACACATGGAACAGTCTGTGGTTCTATTAAGTGCTGTTATGGTTTTCTTATCTTTGTAGCGCTCTCTGCTGGGAAAACACTTGGATGTTTTCAGAAAACATTTTCTTCAAGCCATTTCTCTTTATCAGATTGTCTGCTAGAGGCATGAAAACCAGATACAAAACTGCCAGGCATATCTTTGTTAACTAGAAAAAAAGCCTTATAATATTCCATATGCTTTTTCATTTACTTTCTTTCTGTAAAACATATTAGATTAAGCTAATGGCCTTAAGCCAGTTATTCCTCTTTGCAAGAATGAGCAAAAGCACACTATTTTTTCTTTTGTCATGCACTTTTAAACAGATTTTTTTTAATTGCAGTGCCTACATTTCTTAAAACTGAACAAAGAAAGACAGAAGAAGAGAAAAAGAAAAATAGCCCACAGGACTCCTTATTTACATTTTTGTCTCCATTACACATAAAAATAACTGAAAATGTTACTTTATAACATGCAAAGAAAATCATGCACTATCAATGTAATACTATTAAAAAAAATAGTATTACTTACAGTTAACTTTCACCCTCCTCTTCCCCTCTCCTGAGTATTTTTCTGAACATTAATGACATGAAGTAGGGCATATGCTTTAGAGTCCCCTATACATTTAACAAAGTCCAAAAAAGTCCAATATTTCCAGATTTTCTTGTTCTGTCATGTTTCAAAAATATGATTATTGCTTTTTAATCCCACATTTGTCAATTTCCAAATTATAGATTTTATTCTCCAAACATTCATGACATGAAGTAGGGCATATGCTTTAGAGCCCCCTACAAGTTTAATAAAGTCCAAGAAAGAACAATATTTCCAGATTCTCTTGTTCTATTTCTGTTCATCTCCACCTCCCAAACCCTGTCGCTGCTTCATTTCCAATGTACTCTCAATTCTTCTAGTCAACTCTTGTGCTATTTTCCCTCTCTCAAGCATTTTCCATTGAAAGAGTGGAAAAGGTTTCATTGGCACATTCTCTCTTTGGTCTTTATTACCAGAAGAACAAGAAGCAGAATCTTCTTCTGTTTCACAGTTCACTTTTTGTTGGACACACTTTTGTATTTCTTCCTTAGCATGTACCTCATCAGAAAATTATTTTGTTCCTCCAGAGAAAAATATTTTGAAGATAGCTGGGTACAGCATTTTAAATCTCATGCCTGCTTCTTGACATTCCCTGAATAATGGAATAAATTTACTCCTCTTCTGCCTGGTATACAATGAGTAGTCCTTCCCTACAAACACTCTGCTATCTCCCACTTTTAGTACATTGTCCTTCTGCCACAGTTTTGTCACAATCAACTTCTACTGGTAGGATTTCATCTTTATTTCTAAGAGTCTAGGTTGTTTTCTCATAGCCAGGTTTGGGGCATACACATGATGTACCATTTCAATTAACAATTGCTGTTGTGGAGTATCAGTCCAGTTGCTTATTTGTGCTTTCATAAAATTAATACAGTCTGTTCCTTCCAGCTTCTCAGGTACACCAGAAAATCTCAGGTTTTCCCTATGTGCTCTGTCCTCTAATTCTATTGTTTTATTTGAAACATCTCTTCTAATGCAGTTTTATATTCAGCCAGCCTTTTCTTCATTTTGATCTCTGAGTTTTGTGGTTTTATCACCTTATTTGAATACCTGTTTAAAGCTTCTTCCATTTTCCAGCCTTTTATTGTTTGAGTTGATATACTCCATCAGTGTTTCCCTTATTTCAACCAGGTCTGTGTGCAGCTGTCTTATACTTTCCTCTAGGTTACTGGAAGTCATGTCTGTAGCTTGCACTGCTTTTTGCTGAATAGCTGCACTGTTATTCCCAGACAATGTTTTTTTCATTGCCTTTTGTAGCTGATTTTCCTTCAGGTCCTCTATTTCTTTTTTCCTGGCATCCAGGCAGTGCACTTACTAGCCAGTTGCTGACATTTACCCTGAAATCCAGGTCCATTGGCTTTCTCTGCTGAGTTTCTGTTTTCACGCTGGGTTTAGCTAGAATCAAGCTATTTCTCAATGTGCAGCCATCTTGAAAAAAATATATATCTGACAGTTTCTTGATTAGGAAATGTTGTGGTCTTTCTATCAGGACAAGAACAAAGTGTTTAATAAGGAGTGTGCAGGAGGCATTGTATGTTATTATAGGTCTGATAAGGGATGCCTAGAGAAGAATTATGCCTTCTAAAATCTAAAACATATACCTTCTGTGATTAATTAAACAATGTATAATGATTTCCTAACTATGGCCAATACATAATGGTCATAGTAAGTTTAATTGTCAGTGAATGTGCCTAAATCCCTAGTAATAGAATTAGCATTGAAGGGGGTGCCATTTATGTGATAGGCACAACGCTGTTCTTGTTTCTTAGCTAGCACTATACTATATTTTTCATAGGTTCATAGGTTCATACTAGGCTATCTGCCCTGGGGCAATTATAAGCCTAGCCCGATTCTGTATGGCTTACGCCACCCCTTGATTTGAGTATACTGTGCCCTTTTTAAGGTTTAGTTTACTGTGCCTCTGTCTAATAGTGACACGGGAGTAATCCCTGGGACAAACCTACGATCCCCCATCCACTTATCGAGATTCTTCTTGAAGAGATTCAGTGAGGTGCTCTGCCTCACATGAACTGGAATTCTATTCCAGAGCGAAGGGAGCCTCTGGGTTATGAACCTGTCCCTCCAGCAAGTTCTATTTATTTCTGTGTTGAGGTTCAAGTCCCTTGAGCGTGTGGCTCTAAGGGATTTAGATTTACTGAGGTGGAGCATGTCCATTAATTCTGGATTTGACATAGCTTTGTATGTCAGGCATAGATCGCCTCGAAGTAGGCGGTATGCAACTGAGTAGAGCTGGAGTTTTTTTAACCGAGCAGCATATGGCATCTGTTTGAGACCCTTGATCCTCTTGGTGAGATACTTTTGGGGTCTTTCTAATTGCTGCAGGTGTCGGGTAAAGTACATCCCAAAAGAGGCATTGTATTCTATGATGGGCCTGATGAGGGATGAATAAAGGGGCACGATTACCTCTTTTGATCTAGATGTGAAACCCTTCGTGATGAGGTGGGCTATGTAGAAGGTCTTTCTAACCACTTTGGCAATGTGGTTTTCAAAGGAGAGATTGCTATCAACTTGGGTCCCCAGGTCCCTAATAACTTTCTCTGTACTTAATGGGTTTCCGCCTATGTGGTAATTTGTGGGCACATTGTTTTTGCCAAAGGGTATGACTATACATTTTTTGGCATTTAGCTTTAAACCATGGCGCTGGCACCAGTTATCTGTCTCTGTGAGACCTTTTTGAAGGATGTTTGTGTCAGCTGGAGAGTTGATTATGGCACCCAGTTTGCAGTCGTCTGCGAACTTGATGAGCCATAGTCCTCCCACGTTTGCCTGTACCTCGGAAAAGTATATACCGAACAAGAGTGGTCCCAGGACAGAACCCTGTGGGATGCCACTTGTGACTGGTTTCAAGTCTGACATGGCTCCAGCAACTCTCACTCTGTGGGTTCTGTCTTTGAGCCAGTTTGCGACCCATCTTGTGACATAGGGTTTATATTTAAGCTGGATAGCTTATCTATGATGCCCGAGTGGGGTATTGTGTCAAATGCCTTTGCATGGTCCAGATAGGCTGTGTGGACTACCTTCCCTTCATCTATGGCTTTGGTGACTGTTTCAAAGAAGTCAACCAGGTTCAAAAGGCAGGATCTGCCCTTGACAAAGCCGAACTGGGTAGGATCTAGTGTCTGTAGGTCCCCAATGTCTTTGTTTATGAGCTCCATGATGATCCTCTCCATAGCCTTGCAGACTAAGCTAGTCAGGCTTATGGGGCGATAGTTTCCAGGATCCGTAGAGGCTCCACCTTTGTGGAGTGGGACCACTGTTGCTGTACGCCATTCTGTGGGCACATATCCTGTAGTGAGGCTGAGATTGTATAGCTGTTTTATTTGAGGGATTAGTTCCTCTTGTAGTTCATGGGATGGTTGAGCTTAACCCCTGTTTAGTACACCAAGTAGTGCTATGGTTTTGTCTGACTTTCAGGATATGGGTATCAGCAGGTGAGCTTACAACAACTCCAAGTCTGTAGTCATCATGCATCTTTTTTAGCCAAAGGGGGACCCTGCATAGAGTCCTGTGGGACACCACTAGTTATGAGTCTTTCTGAAGATGAAGTACAATCAATCCTTACATTAGTCCTAACTGATGGCTAATTTGCTAGTAAGTTTTGTAGGGGTTAATATTTAGGCCTGTCTACAATGCCATCATGAGGAATAGTGTCAGAGGCCTTAGCTTAATCTAGATAGGAAGTATGGACAAAATGGCCATTGTGTGGGTCATCAGTAACTCATTGAATTAAGTTGACAAGACTGTGCAAGCATGCTTTCCCTTTGCCAAAATATTGACTAGGGTTAAGGAATTGTAGGTTACCAATATCATTCTACTAATGAGTTCAATTATTCTCATTAGATTAAGACACCAATGATGAAGTTACTATGTTTTCAGGTTCTCCATTCAGAAGATATCTTGTTCATGGAGACTGTGAATCTTATGAGAGAATATATGAAATGGTAAGAGTCCCTACTAGAGGATATTTCTTCAAAGAGATTTTGAATCTCATGAGAGAACATTTTAAGTGAAGGGTCAAGGCTCTCAGATTCTCAGAAAACCTACCTTGAACTAATGAGCATGCAGAAATGCAGATTCTCTAGTGTCCCACCAGTTAGTCAGGCCTTCAAAGTCACCTTTGTGAACACTTCCTTAGAACCAGACCCCAGCTATCTGACCCCAAGAAGCCTGACTATTTTATAAACTCCAAGAAAAGTACAAGCAAATTTATAATAAGTGGTAAGATCTCCAACTCAGAGTGCTAGGGTGTGGGGTTCAAGCCTAATCTGTGGACTCTAACATTTGGTCACTATCTACATGATATTTAGCATGTTCTCGCCCTATAAGCATAGAGTTTTTCTTGTCCATATAGATATAAATATATATGTATTTATTCTTAACCTTGTCACATTGGTCATGGCTGAAAACAGTCCATGAGTCAGCCCACTTAACTGGATAACAAAATTAAGCAGAATTATATACAATTCTGGGAAAAAAAATGCATAATTTTCTACCCTTGACATCATGGCCATAAACTGCAAGACCTTTATGATTCCCTACTAAAGAGATATGTTTAAGTCAAAGAAAAGACAAAGGATCTGCAGGATGAAAATCTGAAAGGCAGGCTTAATAAAATAAAGCAGATTGCTATTAGACTGGGAAAGCATGTAATTAAATGTGATTATAATATTGCAGATTCTTGTTCTAGAATACAGCATACCTACTTAAGAATTCAAATGCTTTCTGAATATATGAAAGGCAATTTATTAATGGTACCTTTAGACAAATATCCACAGTTTGGATATCCTTCTTAAGACATCTCCCAAGTGTTGGAAAAGAAAGGAAAAACTTTGCATCTGGTGAAACAGCTTCTCACCCTACTATTCTATTGTGTGGCAGGGGATTCTTCTACCTTCTAACATACAGCAATGCAATCAAAATGGACACTTTGACAAGGAACAAGAGGTCTAGATTGGTGAAAAAGGTCAGGACAGGCAGCAAAGCAGAGGGAGGTGAAATACACCCCCATCCTGTCATGGGGGAGGTGGACAGTACAGACTACCAACTTCACATCTAATCTCCCTCCCCTCTTTTTCACATTCTGTGAGAAAGAGTTTTCTACCTCATCCAAACCGATATTCACATGTTACAAGATGGAATTCAGAAACTTCCCATTCTTCCTAGGTCTGCCCCCTCTCCCTCCCAGTCTGGTCATTGCAGCTGTACCCATTTTAGGGCAATTACTGAAGAAGAAGGCTACCCAGAACAGAGAAACAGCTTCTGTTCAAGACTATATTTAGTACCAGAAAGGATGGCCTTAGAGGGAAACATTCAGGGTTTCTTCAAAATAACAAAGTATCTATTTCAACATGCTCTGCCAATAGGCCCTACTCAAAATGGTTTAACCTACATGTGATCTTGGATTTAAAACACACCTGCCTGTTATCCCCATTGACAGGGATCACAGGCAGTTCTGATGGTTGTAGGAGTGAATGAACTTTATTATTTGAACTCTCTGGTACTGGACCCCTTCACTGCACCCAGAGTATCCATCAGGAGCTTAACTGTACTGCTGCTGCTGCTGCCACCTGTCCCCACACCAGTGTGAAGTCACAAATATGACAGCCTGATACAGACCTCCTTGGAGAGTACTGAGTCCCTGCCTATCCAATCTGGGAATGTCTGTAAACCTCCAGATGTCAGACAGTACTGAGCCCCTGTCCTTCCAATCTGGGAATGTCTTTAAACCCCCAAATATCAGAAAGTACTGAGCCCCTGCCTATCCAATCCGGAAATGTCTTTAAACCCCCAGATGTCAACGAGTACTGAGCCCCTGCCTATCCAATCCAGGAATGTCTTTAAACCCTCAAATGTCAGAGACTAGCGAGTCCCTGCCTGTCCAATCTGGGATTGTTTTTAAACCCCCCAGATGTCAGAGAGTATTCAGCCCCTGCCTATCCAATCTGAGAATGTATTTAAACCCCCAGATGTCAGACAGTACTGAGCCCTTGCCTGCCCAGTCTGGGAAGGTCTTTAAACCCCCAGATATCAGAGAGTACTGAGCTCTTGCCTATCCAGTCTAGGAATGTCTTTAAACCTCCTAAAGTCAAATTTGATCTCATTTTGTAGTTATACTAACCTGTTGTGAATACCAAAAACCAGAGCAGCCAGACTATTCGCCACTCAAGACAAAACACCTTCTTCTGTATCAGTGGGAGTTAACTCATCCCAACACTGAGAAATATATTCTGTAGTGACACAACACATCAAGGTCACCTGGAGTTCCTTTGGTGGTCATAAAACCCTCTCAGTCCTTAACCACAAATGCTTCAGGAAATGCCCAGGGGGACACACAGAAAATCTGAAGATACAAAGGAAATAATCTACTTGGCTCATAAACAAATATATAAATGTCAAAGAGATGTTAGCTTTGATGTATATAATACAGATTTTCAGATCAGGACTATTTACTGTCTGACATGACTAGGACATGTTGAAGCACTCACAGAGGTGAGGGGTGATTGTACCCAATAAAGGCCATGTAGAAAATCACAGAACATAATTAGTTTACTTCTTCTCCTGTCTAATGCCTGACTACAAGTGTTTATTGATCTGTTACTAACCCTCTCTTCCCGTTGATGAGATCTCCTCTGCCTCTGTTTTGTACCTGCTCACTACCTACCACCTTCTCCATTAAGCCTGCATATCACTAGCTACATAATGCACAGCCACTCCCACATACCTACTTTTAACTAATCACTTAGTCCTTCCTTGGCCATGCCTACCAAGCACGCTAAGACTGGCATACTTGTTAAAACATAAGTATCTGTGTACCGCTCTTTTCTGTATTAATGCAATTTGAAATAGCAACAACAGAAAAATCTGTATATTGTGTGTAGATATTTAATTATTTAGTACTCATTTAATTAGCCCTTATTTAATTCATTATTGTTATTTTTCTATTTTATACATTAATGTCTCCTAAAAAAATGACATTTGGGAATCAGCAAATACCATCAGGTTCTTAACATTGCAAAGGAGTGAATTAATGCACCAGGACAGCTTGCACACTATCTGTGGCTCTTAAAAGCTATGGTTAGTGAGCAGGAAAAAAATAATCAGAACTAACACAAGTAACTACAGCAAAAGCAGTTATAAATGTGTGTGTGTGTGTGTGTGTGTGTGTGTGTGTGTGTGTGTGTGTGTGTGTGTGTGTGTGTGTGTGTGTGTAAGTGCATATATTATTAAATACTTACATAACTTATATTGTGATGTAAAATATTTCCTCCAAAAACAATTACCTGTTTTACACCATTAAACATTAGGCAGAGAAACAATTTTACAGTTTCCTCCAGCAATTGTTTACTCTGCATCAACTTTGAAACATTAGGTAAATAAACTGTTTAACATAAAAAGTGTGTGTGTGTGTGTGTGTGTGTGTGTGTGTGTGTGTGTGTGTGTGTGTGTGTGTGTGTGTGTGTGTGTGTGTTTCTAAAATAATCACTACTGAAAAACATTATGAGAAAATGATCATAACCCCATATGCCAACACTGAAACATGCATATTCCAAGATATATATTTGGAGCATGCAAACCAAAATACACAGTTTCCCTTAAATCTCACCCTGTCAGGCATTATTGCTTGTTTAGTGATTATTTAATTAGCTATTACTTGTACATTTTTATGTTACTATTCCAAGCAGTAACTTCCCTTCCTAGAATAGCAAATCAATTTTAAACACTTCTGCCAGCAGTAATTAAGTTATCTTTAGCTGATCAGTTTCTGCACAAATCATCCTGATTCATCTGACAGTTAAGTGCAAACTACCTTTTTTCATAACCAGTCTTATTAACAGGCTTTGATGGCAACAAAGCCTGTCACAACCCTGTGGATAATACTTTTCTGCCACTTTTTCATAATAATTCCATTAAGACACTTTGGTGGCAGCAAAGTCCATTATATTCTTTGTGGATATCTAGTGATCTGGCAGATAAAGCTTGAACTTTCCATTTCGCACCCGTAATCCATTCCAGAAGCAAACTGTAGTAAAAGAAGAGTATGTTATTCTACAGTGGATAACTCCTAAATTCTTACCTTCTCGATACCTCTTAAATTTACTTAGCTTTGTTATAGACTTGGGTAACAGCAACGTCTGTTACTTATCTGAAGTTTGATAAGTCTAAACTTTTTCTTACCCTGATTCTAAGATTAACATGAGCTTTGGTGACAGCAAAGTTTGTACTAACTCTTTCCTGGCACCTCTAGACTTTCCCATTCCATAACCGTTCCTCTGACAAACACTGGTGCTATCAGATGCAGTAACTTTCCTTACTTTTCTGGTACAAAGCACTTACAGACTATACTGGCTGTTTTGACAGCAACATGTAATGCACTGTATGTCTGGTGCCTGATTGTTCTGAACGTTTCACATGAACTTAAAAGTTGCAGATGTTTTCTTCAGCTTTAGAAAACAAACACAAACTCTGGAGGCAGCTAAATCTATTAATCTGAAGTAGTTAACTTCATTTGTGCAGCATACGAATAGAAAACACTGATAAAAAATATTGAAAATAGAAAACTGTCAACGCCACAGACATGCAGGTGAATGGTGAAAAAAGTTTTTTCTTTATTGCACTCTGGTACCTCTCAAGGAATACATTTAATTTGTGTTTCACCACACCTTATAAATCATTAGCTTAAAATTTTAGAACCAATCAAAACACTCAACGTGCATTTAAATAATTAAACATTTACACCTGAAAAAACCATCACTCAACCAACCCAATACATCTCTTCAATACAAAATGTTACACTTGAACCAAATGGCAAGACAATAAATGTTAAATAGCATGAAAATTTGTGCATAATAGAAATGTATGATATACAAAATGTGCAAAATATACATAATGTGCCAAAAGGAGTATACTTTCTCTTATTGCATTAATTTATAAAACTCCATTTTATCTGTGCATAATGCAACTCCTGTTAGAATATTCCTTTATTTTTCCCTTTATTTCTTCATTATAACCCTGCTAAATTCATCAAAAATTACTTGCATCACACACCTTATGCAAATAACTGATGTAAATCAAAAGATGTATGCTAAATTTACGCATGCTAAATTTACTATATTATCCAAAACTGTTCACCTCAATATTGACTTTGCAAGATTTACATATCTAAATTCATGCCATTAGGGAAAAGAGTTTTGAAGTTCAAGATGAACTTGGACTCCATTTCCAATAGTTTATTATTCACTCCAATTTCCCCTTCCGCACTGAATGGCCTACCCAAAACACAAAATATTAAACCTTCCGTTGACCCATTGTGAAAGTCTATGAAATGTTTGGCCACTGGGCTCTCCTGTCTACTATTCCTAATATCTCCTAGGTGTTCCATTATTCTTAATTTGACTTTTCTGGAGGTTTGTCCCACATACCACTTTTGACACCCACAACCAATAATGTATACCACTCCCCCCGAGTTGCAGTCATAGTATTCCAAAGCCTTATATTTCTTGTTGTTAATCAGTGTGCCATCTAAGTTTCTTACTCTATTGCAAACTTTGCAATTCCCGCATTTATATGTCCCTACCTTAGAGATGTTAATTTTCCTCTTTGGATTTCTGGTATTTAAAATCTCCTTAAGGTTGGGGTATCTGCCATAAGAGAAGGTGATCTTACTAGGAAACCATTTTCCTACTCTATCATCCCCCAGAACCAATGGCCAAAGACTAAACACTGTATCCCTCACAACTCTGGAAAATTGAGAAAATTTGGTGACAAAAAATAATTTGTCTTGTTCAATGGCCCCTGCTTCATTATTGACCAACCACGTGGACTTAAAACCATGGCCATCTGAACTTCTTTTCCTAACCAAACTTTCCTCCAGGCTCTCCCCTTGCATAGGCACTGGAATTGACTTTAATCTATTTTCTATTTTATCAAAAGCTTAGATCAGAAATGTTGTTTCCAATACGTTTGAACTCCCCTGTGGGTAATGCATTTATTAATGCCCCACTGTGCATACTGGAGGCATGCAAAAAATTATCTGCTGCTGTTTTTTTATGATAAGGTCTATGCTGGATTCTGTTGTTCGAATCTACATAAAATTCAACATCCAGATACTGGATATTGCTGCCCCGTGAAGTCAAACCATAAGGATTTCCTTTAATTTCGAAATGAATGTATCAAAATCGAGGGATCCCTTTGCATAGGAACAACAAATACTATATTTAACTACCTTCGCTCTATAGAAATTATTAATATAAATGACAGAATTTTCAAAGAATGCCATAAAGAGAATGGCATAGGATGGGGTTCCTTCTTTCTGCAGGAAATGTTTCCCCTCAAACTCAAAGCAGTTGTGGGTTAGACAAAATTCCAACAATTGCACTATGTAATTAGTCCTAGGCCCTTCTCCCAACATTCTCTCAATGGACATCAGACCCCAAACCGTGTTAATACTTGTGTATAGGGACTTGACGTCAACGCTGGCCCAATAAAAATCCTGTTCCCATGCCATGTCTTTAACTTCAATACAGACTTCTCTAGTATTTTGTGCACTTTGTAAAGATGTTGTTTTAACACAGAATCTAGGAACAGTCCCACATTTTCCAGAAAAGAGCCTCTACCAGAAACTATAGGGCGACCGGGTGGGTTTACCACGTCTTTGTGAATTTTTGGGATGATGAAAAACCTTGCATTCCTTGGATTTTTTCTATACATCATCTTCACATCTTTAGACGTGAAAAAACCCAACCTCTTTCCAAAATTTCTAATAGTGCAGAATTGTAATCTTTTAACATGTTAGAAGGTAACCTAGAATAAGTTTTTACATCATCTAGCAATTCAAGGGCCATCCTATTGTACCTTTCCCTGGGTAAAATCACCCAATTGCCCCCTTTATCGGCTTGTGTAAACACGAAATGTTCATTAGATTTTTTCATGTTTGACAAAGCATCCCATTCCTCTTTATTCAAATTATAAGATTTCTTACCTCTAATGAACATCTCGTGCTTATACTCCAGCTGTTTGAATAGTGTCTTTTCAAACAACAAAATTGCCGTACTGCTTCTGGGAGCATTGAATTTATTTTCCTGGGGCATCCTCGGCATGTCAAATCTCCCATAACCTGTAAGAAAACCATCACTTTTGATATCACATACATTTTCTTCAGATGCAAAAATATCAACAAGATCATTCTGATGTAAGGAAATGTCCATGAGTGAACTGTCCAGAACAGAGTCTGTGGAAGTGTTCAAATTGTGTTCCGACCCCCTTTCCAAACCCCTGCTGATTTTATTTTCTTCAAAAAACACCTTAAGTGCAGTTTTCTGCAAAATGACTTTACATCCGACAAAATGTCAGATAGAGAAGGGAAACGGGTTGGAACAAACTTCGGTCCCTTCAACAACACGTTTCTACTAGCAGTTGAAATGTCAAAAGTGGAATAGTTCAAAATACGGTAGGACTCACCTACTAAGAATGAAACCGCTGGTCCGCAAATGCTTTCATGATTCGGAGTCATTGCAACACCTTCAGCCGAACCAACATAATTGACCAAATTTATAAAAACATCATGACCAGGATTACGGGGACCAGTTGGCTCGTCTTTATCTTCTATTGCTTTTATTTTGAAAGCGTCGCCCTCTACCCTTGTTCTGCACGACGTTCTGTGTGGAACTTTGATTTGAAGTCTCTACCACATCCATAGTTCAAATTCTCAAAGCGCTTTTTCTTCCTGCCGACTCCATTTCCACTGATGAAAAGTGGAATCCCCAACTGAATCACTCCTAGCCTGACTCCGCTTTCTTTTAAAGCTGTATTGCCACGAATAAATCCTACCAGACTCATGATCTTTAATGTCTCTTAATAGTTTGTTCTTTTTGCGTGTGATGACCTCCGATTCCACTTTAGACACTCTGGTTCTGATATCCGAAATGTTATCTTCAAAGATGTTACTTGAGCTTAGTTCTTTCTGTAACTGCAAAATGACTCTGTCCAATACTCTCTCATTTCTTCTAATGAGAATGCCAAGCCAACTAATTGTGCATTTTAAAGAAACTGCCTTCCATTCAGCTGATAAATCCACCTCCTCTTCTGCAAACGGGGTTATATTCAAGTTAACATATTTCTCCAACAGTTTGATGTCATAATATGTAGTCACCTCCTTTATCATAACCTTTTCCAGTTCAATGTATTTGGAAGAACAATCAGTACTTGCCCTGCTCCAAGGATCACTGCTCTCTCCTTCCACATAGAAATGAAATTGACCGGCTGATTAGATGGTGGAATTCCTGATTCCATGCCTGCAGTAGACATCATACGAATAGAAAACACTGATGAAAATATTGAAAATAGAAAACTGTCAACGCCACAGACATGCAGGTGAATGGTGAAAAGGAATACATTTAATTTGTGTTTCACCACACCTTATAAATCATTAGCTTAAAATTTTAGAACCAATCAAAACACTCAACGTGCATTTAAATAATTAAACATTTACACCTGAAAAAACCATCACTCAACCAACCCAATACATCTCTTCAATACAAAATGTAACACTTGAACCAAATGGCAAGACAATAAATGTTAAATAGCATGAAAATTTGTGCATAATAGAAATGTATGATGGAGTATGGGAGTGGTATACATTATTGGTTGTGGGTGTCAAAAGTGGTATGTGGGACAAACCTCCAGAAAAGTCAAATTAAGAATAATGGAACACCTAGGAGATATTAGGAACAGTAGACAGGAGAGCCCAGTGGCCAAACATTTCATAGACTTTCACAATGGGTCAACGGAAGGTTTAATATTTTGTGTTTTGGGTAGGCCATTCAGTGCGGAAGGAATAATAAACTATTGGAAATGGAGTCCAAGTTCATCTTGAACTTCAAAACTCTTTTCCCTAATGGCATGAATTTAGATATGTAAATCTTGCAAAGTCAATATTGAGGTGAACAGTTTTGGATAATATAGTAAATTTAGCATGCGTAAATTTAGCATACATCTTTTGATTTACATCAGTTATTTGCATAAGGTGTGTGATGCAAGTAATTTTTGATGAATTTAGCAGGGTTATAATGAAGAAATAAAGGGAAAAATAAAGGAATATTCTAACAGGAGTTGCATTATGCACAGATAAAATGGAGTTTTATAAATTAATGCAATAAGAGAAAGTATACTCCTTTTGGCACATTATGTATATTTTGCACATTTTGTATATCATACATTTCTATTATGCACAAATTTTCATGCTATTTAACATTTATTGTCTTGCCATTTGGTTCAAGTGTAACATTTTGTATTGAAGAGATGTATGTAAATGTTTAATTATTTAAATGCACGTTGAGTGTTTTGATTGGTTCCAAAATTTTAAGCTAATGATTTATAAGGTGTGGTGAAACACAAATAAAATGTATTAGAGTGCAATAAAGAAAAAACTTTTTTCACCATTCACCTGCATGTCTGTGGCGTTGACAGTTTTCTATTTTCATTTGTGCAGCAACCTATGGGAATCGGATCCGACCTCGGATCCGAACCGGCAGTTTTCAACAGCTTTAGATCCGAGCTCCAAGCTCCTCCCCTACCCATAATCCCTTGCCAACCCTGACTGACCTCAGATCTAGTTTGCCGCGGTTTACTTCAGCAGCTTGATCCCGAGTTCCAGGTGTTTCATCACTTTTGTGAGAAAAATTTAACCTTTCAGTCCCTTTTCTTAAACTTTTGGTGTGAGTGTGTGTTCAGGTCCCTTTTCTAATTTTAAACTCTCTTAGTTTATTTTATATTTTTGATATTTAACCTCTCCCTTCCTTCGTGGTTCCATCAGGGTTGTGTGTGTGTGTGTTTGGGGCCTAGTGTGTGTGGTTTTACCTTTTTTAGTTAATATGTCTGAGGCCCCAAAGCTGATTTTTTCTAAGTGCACCGAGTGTGGCTATAAGCTGTCCCCAGCGGATGGCCACACTCGGTGTGTGTTGTGCCTTGGGGTTGAGCACCTGTCCTCTGGTTGTACCATTTGTGTGGCGTTCAACCCCAGGGCACTCAAGGACCGGAGGTCTAAGCTGATTCTGGCGGGTCTTCTGCCCCCGGACTCGGCTTCTACCTAAGGCCCTCCCGTGGCTCCCGCTGCGGCTGCGGCAGCTGCCACTCCTGCTTCCCTCCCCCCCGGCCGGGACTCAACCTCCCGTTTTAGGCCCTGAGGAGAGGGAGGCTAGGAAAGAAAAAAGGAGGGAGAAAGACCACAAGCAGCAGGCCGAGGCGTCTGCTTCGGCCCCCCCCGGCTAAGCGGTCTTCTCCCTCCAGGACTTCTGAGTCTCCTCCTTCTTGGATCCGGTTCCCGTGCTTTTCACCGGGTCCTGAGGAGGAGAAGACCCAATCTCCTTTGAGGTCATCGAGGCGACACTCCCGCCCCACCTCGGTGGCCTCGTCGAGATCAACCCGAAGTCTCACGGATGCAGATTTGGACCGGATGATGAGAAGATTCCTCCAGGCCCAACTGCAGATGGGAGTGCTCCTGCCTCCCCCACCTCTGGGGGGGGAGCTCGACCCCGTTCTTTGCCCTGATAGCTCCTTCTCCGTCCTATTTCCCGGGTTCGGAGTCTTCGGAGCCGGGCAGCCTTGGGGCAAGGGGTGTGTCGGCGCCGATAGTCTCGGGTACTTCGGCACCACTTCCCTCGAGTCTGTCGGGTCCATTTTCTTCTTCGGATCTGAGCCCTCGGAGTAGAGGGCTGAGCTTCAGATCCGGGGGTATCAGTATGCCTTCGGCTCCGTCCAGGTCGGAGCATACTGGTCCATCAGATCCGATCACTTCAGCGCCGGCCCCGATTCGTCCGTCGGATCCAAGCGAGGGTCTGCTTTCGGATCCCAGAGAGAGCAGCTCTCCCTCGGCATTCAACGTGGTGGAGAGGGCCCTGTTGAGACAATCCAGGACCCCGGTCTTTGCCACGGCTCCACCCTGCACTCTTTCTCTGTTGGGTCTGACTTCCATCACCCGGCCCCAGGGATGGCCTGCTTTGAAGTCCCAGGTAGTTCCATTGGAACAAGACGTGGCTGGTGAGACCTCCTCGGACAGCTCCCCTGAGGAGGTTCCTCACAAGCAAAGGTGCAAAAGGAGCCACCTGGACTCCCCCAAGTCCTTGACTGAGGACACTGATTTGGAGGAAGGGGAAGGCTCCCCAAGATCACCCCCTGAAGATGTCCCATTTGGTGACATCATGGAGATGCTTAGAATAAGGGGGGGTGGTCTGCCCCAAAGCCTACCTCAGACGAATCCATGTTCCTGGAGGCATTTGAAGCAGGCCCATCTACCTCTTGGGTGTCCCCTCCAGCCGACCCCCTGGTACACTTGATTACTACCAGGGCGTGGAAGGAGCCGGACACTGTGGAGCCAGTCCCCAAGCACCCGGACAAGATTCTTAGCCCACCCTCTGACAAGTCCCACTGGAGTAAGGGTCCCCCTGTAGATGCCATGTTGGTGGCGGTGGCCACCAAGAGGGAACTAGCTCAGGAGAGTCCCTTGGTTCATCCCCCAAGCAAGGAATCTCGGTCGATGGACCGCCTAGGGAAGCATGTGTTTAGTTTGGCTACCTTCTCTGTGAGGTCACTGAACTACTTGGCACATGTGCTTCGACTGCAGCGGGACCTTATCAAAGAGTACGCTGCGTCACCCCCCCGAGTCCATGTCGGCGGAGGACAAGCAATTGCACTCCACACGGATGGCCACTCTACGATCCATATCTAACACCTCTATGCAGCTACTGTCCCATGCCACGGAAGGAGCCGCTAGAGCCAGCGGAGTGGGCCTCATCATGAGACATCAGGCCTGGCTCCGGCACTGTGATTTCATGGAACCCTTTAAGGCGTCTTTCGCTAATGCCCCTTTTGATGGTTCTGCCCTTTTCAGCAAAACCGTGCGAGATACCTTGGTCCAGAGTGAAAAGGACGGGAAGACGTTGTCTGCCATCGGAGTCCGCTTCTCTGCTCCCCAGAGGTCCTTCTCTAAGAACCAAAAGGGTCAGAAGAAGATGTGGTTCCGGAAGTCACAACAGTCCCATCCCGCTCCGGACTCCCAGCCCTTCTGCGGCAGAGGAGGGCAGGGTGGACGCCGCCCTAGAGGCAGAGGGGGCCCGCGGAACTTTGGATCCAGAGAACCCTTCTCGGACCAACCCACGCAACACCCCTGAGGGTTTGCCCGACTGTTCCACTCTGGAGGCAGTCGGGGGGCTTTTCTCAAAGCACCCAGCAGCTTGGGAGTCCATCACAATAGACAACTGGGTGCTTCGCATCATATCCAGAGGAAATCAGATTCCCTTTTCTCGCTGTCCACGCAACCCCAGATACCTCCCCAATGTTCCACTCGATCAGAGGGAGGCCGCAGCAATGGAAATCCAACATTTGCTGGAAAAAAGAGCCATCCAACATGTCCCCCCAGACCAGTGCGGGTCTGGGTTTTACTCCAGGTTCTTCTTGGTGCCAAAAAAGACGGGGGACCTAAGACCAATCCTTGACCTCTCTTCCTTGAACCTGTCAGTAACCAAAGAGAAGTTCCACATGGTCACTCTTCAATCCATTCTCCCCCTTTTGCGGGAGAACGATTGGATGTGCTCTATAGACCTCAAGGATACATACTACCACATTCTGATGGACAGGCAATCCAGGAGGTTCCTCCGCTTCCGGCTAGGCACCAGTCATTTCCAATTCAGGGTCCTCCCCTTTGGTCTCACCACAGCCCCCAGGGTGTTCACCAAAGTGTTAGCAGTGATAGCGGCCCACCTGAAGTTCAAGGGAATTCAGGTCTTCCCGTACCTGGACGACTGGCTCCTGACCGCCCCGACAAGGCATCTACTCTGTGCAGCCAGAAACTACTTTCTTCATCTAGCTTCTTGGCTGGGGATCACTATCAACATAGAGAAGTCGTCTCTTATTCCGACTCAGACCATAGACTTCATAGGGGCCAGATTAGACACAAACAAACTCCTAGCTTTCTTGACCACAGACCGGCTACGAACCCTGAGGCTACACGTGCGGGCCATTATACAATCTCCATCTCCTCCGGTGGAATTGGTCCTGAGGCCTCTTGGCTCAATGGTGGCAGCAATCAACCTATTGCCGATGGCACGTTTGAACATGAGGGTCTTACAGTGGACCCTTCAGGTCCAGTGGTCCTTTCTTCAGTATCCTCTGAGCCATCCCGTTCCCCTCAGCAAGGCTTGCAAGAGGGCCCTCCTATGGTGGCTCCAATCTCCGGACCTCCAGCAAGGACGCCCCTTTTCTATGACCCCTCCACTAGCCACAGTGACCATGGACACCTCCCGCCTTAGGTGGGGGGCATTGTTCGGGCAGGACAGTCCAAGGCACGTGGGACCTCACGGAGACCTCACTGCATATCAACGTCCTAGAGATGAGGGCAGTGCTGTTTGCGTTGCAAGCACTTCAGGACCTTCTTCCTGTAGGATCGATTGCGATCCAGACAGATAATATGTCTGTTGTCTGGTACATCAACAAACAGGGGGGAACCAGGTCTTACCCACTCTGTCGAGAGGCCATGAGGGTGTGGGAATGGGAGATCTCCACCAACCGCTTTCTCATAGCAAGGCACATTCCGGGGTGGTCCAACATCCTAGCAGACAAACTAAGTCGCACCATCCTGTTACCATATGAGTGGTCTCTGAATCCTGAGATAGTGAATCGGATTTTCACCAAATGGCATCAACCCTGTTGCGATCTCTTTGCCTCTCCCTCGAACACAAAATGTTATGACTACTTCACTCTCATTTCCCCCTCCGGGGAACCCCCGAGAGACGCTCTGGTGTATGCTTGGCCTCCCGGTCTTCTTTATGCTTACCCTTCTCTTCCCCTGATGATGAAGTTTCTTCAGAAAGCCAGCCGGTTGGGAAGCAGGATTATCCTCATTGCCCCATTTTGGCCTCGTCAAACCTGGTTCCCTTACCTTTGGTCTCATCTGGTGAATCCTCCTTGGATTCTGGATCTCCGTCCAGATCTAATATCCCACCCCCTAGAGCTCCCAGTCCCGAACCTGGACAATCTCAAGCTCACAGCTTGGCTGCTCCAGTTCCACTCATAGCTAGGACTCCTGTTATCTCTTCTCCAGTTAAAACTATTCTAGTAGCAGCGCACAAGCCTTCTACTAGAAAGATCTATAGTAGCAAATGGAAATGTTTCTCCATTTGGGCGGAACGCCAAAAGTTGGATTCTTTCACAGCTCCTTTGCCCACTGTATTAGACTTTCTGTCAGGGCTGTTTCATCAGGGGGCTAGCTCCTCCACAGTCAAGGTTCAACTAGCAGCTATCTCTCATTATCACATGGGAAATGAACTGGGCCCTTTGATCACCACGAAATTGTGTAAGACCTTTTTGAAGGGCACCTTTCTGCTCAGACCTCCAGTGAAGGATGTAGTCCCTCCTTGGGATTTAACACTGGTGCTTCAGGCCTTGACAGCTCCCCCATTTGAGCCTGCAGCTTCAGTAGATCTTAAATTCTTGTCATGGAAAAGGCCTTTCTTGTCGCTATCACCTCGGCTCGAAGGGTCTCTGAACTACAGGCCCTCTGTGTAAAAACCCCATGTTTGACCTTTCACAAGGAAAGAGTGTACCTCAGGACCAATCCCTCTTTTCTTCCCAAACACAAAGGTAAGGGAACCAGGTTTGACGAGGTCAAATATTAACCAGTCCATTAACCTGCCGGTCTTTTTTCCAAATTACTGTAACAAAGGGAATACAAATTACACTCATTGGATGTGCATAGACAACTTCTCTTCTACATCCACAGGACATCTGGTCATAGGAAATCCGACCAGTTGTTCGTCTCCTTTACCAAATTTAACTTGGGTAAATCAGTGTCTAAAGTTACACTGTCTAGATGGATTTCACAGTGTATCCTTCTAGCATATGAAAGTTCTGGCAGGCCCGCACCTCAGGGAGTCCATGCCCACTCTACTCGATCTATGTCTATCTCTGCGGCTTTTAGAGCTAGAGTCTCTTTGGATGATATTTGTTCTGCAGCCACTTGGGCCTCATCTCATACCTTTATCAATCACTATAAATTGGACATTATCTCCAGAGGGAGAGCATCCTTTGGCTCTGCAGTGCTTCAGAACATCCTTCCATGAAGGCCACCCAAGGTTCAGGTAGCTGGGGACTCTGTCCCATAGGTTGCTGCACAAATGAAGTGAACTACTTCAGATTAAGAAGTTATGTACTCACCATAATGTTCCATCTGAGTAGGTAAACTTCATTTGTCAGCAACTGTCCCTCCCTCCTGCCCCCTCACTTGCGAATGTATTCATACTCAGGTCCATGGGTTTTACCCACCTTATCTTGAGAATAATAATTTTCTAGCAGTTTCTGCTGTTGGGCAAACTTGATCTGAGGTCAGTCGGGGTTGGCAGGGGATTATGGGTAGGGGGAGGAGCTTGGAGCTCGGATCTAAAGTTGTTGAAAACTGCCAGTTTGGATCCGAGGTCGGATCCAATTCCCATAGGTTGCTGACAAATGAAGTTTACCTACTCAGATGGAACGTTATGGTGAGTACATAACTTCTTATTTACTATTAATAAATGCTATCCTTTTTTCCTTTTTCATCTGTTCCTTTTACAAACATTGGTGGCAGCAGCATCTATTTTATTACTCCTCTATTAGCACTATATTTCCTTGTTATTACACTAGTCCTATTACAGCATTCAGTCGACGCAAACTCTGATGCATCAAATCCCAACAATATCCGGCTATGAACTTTTTTTCTGTATCTACATAACTTACAATCTTAAGGTGGCAACTAAGCCTTACAGCAGCTATCATTGCAATATTTCTCCCATAAACACTGGGACAGTGACAGTCGTGTACTTGTTCCTTTTGGTATTCCTGTCACTGTTTTCCCAGACACTTTGGTGGGAGCAACATCTATTACTTACTTAGTGATAAACATATAGATGTCAGTAAAGCTAAACTAATACTTTGTATAATGTATTGCAATGTAACTAAATGACAAAGATGGGCATACTTTACTCACAAAAATATATTCCACTAAAAATACTTATTCCTTTTGCACCGCTTACTGTAACCTTCTATATTATTGTGTGGCGCATAGGAGCTCAGTGTCCATACAATATAACCACAAAATGTATGAATTTTACTCCATTGAACTGCTGCTGTCCATAAGACTACTCACTAATATAACTGCGTTTACATTCACATTTTTAAACTAGTATGCAGGTACTCTAAAAGATCAGCTTTTGTACCTAACATTTCCCAAAGGGCTTCATAAGTACATGAACTCTAACCAAGTCTCTGCTCTCAACCAAACCTCTATCCATAGCTATTATAGAGCTGAAATAAGGAATCACACTCTTCCTGCTCTTTACATCTTTCACATCTCCCTGTCCCTATAATATCCTCACACAGACAGCCAAACAGCATTACAGCATTATATCATCCTAATAAGGGTTTAAGCACTTGGGCTTAAGGCCAGTTATTTTACATTAAGAAGGTTTGTAGTCTGCACTCTTGTGGGAGGAAGGCTAGATTCTGGGGTCTATATTAGAACATCGAAGTTTCAAAACTTCGAATGTTCTAATATTGACCCCTATTCAGCAAAAGCTGAAAATATTGAAGCAACAGAAAACTGAATTTTTCCTAGGGAAAGAATTTTGTTGTCCGTTTCTGTTGCTTCAGTATTTTCACCGCTGTGGTAGAAAGTTATGGGTCGGGTTCAGGTAAGTGTGTGATTGATTGCAGGTTAGGTTAGTTAGGTTAGGGTGTGGGTTAGGTATGTGTGCGATTGTGTGGACATGAGGGTTAGGGTAGGTTAGGTGAGTTAGGGTTAGGGCGCGGGTGAGGTGAGTGTGCGATAGTAACGGACCTTAGGGTTAGGGTTTGGGTTAAGGTAAGTGGATAGTTAGTGGTGTGTGTATAGTTTATTGTAGGGTTAGGTGCAAGATTTTAGATGTATGTGTGTGGATTGCTGTTTGTTTGGTGGGCTTATGTTGTGTGTATGCGTTTTGGAACAGCAAATTATTTCCCTAGGAAAAAATTTGCTGTTCTGTATGTTCGATGTTTTCAGCTTTCGCTAAATAGGGGTCGATATTAGAACATTCTAAGTTTTGAAACTTCGATGTTCTAATATAGACCCAGATTCTGCCCTTCTGAGCTGGGAATTTCTGGTTAAAGGCTTATTGCACCTGCTTATTTGATCTGTTTCTTTCTGAAATGTGTGCACCTTGTTTGCTGTAGCCCAGAAGTTAGTAGTTTATTGGCCATTTTGGGCTAATTTCTATCTCTTTCATTTTCCTGCTATAAAAACCGCATTTGTGCGGTTTTGCGTGCCGGGCAATGCCAGTTAGCTAGGGTTAAACTATTCCCAGCTCCACGAAGTCTGCTCTTCAATTTTTCCCTTTGAACTAGACAAAATTTCAACTTAAGCACTCAAACCATTCATTTCACAGCCCAGCACTGTCTCAAAACTCATAGCATCTCTCCCAGCTAATCAGTAAAACAGCTCACTTTACCTATTCAGGCATGTCCAAAGGGCAGTTTCAGGTGTACTCTCCAGTCCAGCTGGTGAATCTGGGCATTTTGAGGCAATGTTACAATTGCCTCATGTACACAGACAACCCTCTCCTCCTACCACCAAACACTAATATATGCGAGAGATGCAATTATACAGCCAAACTGGAGGCAAAGCTCTCTCAACCCAAGACTGGAATTGACAGTCAAGAGGAGAAGGGAAATACTTGCAACACACCACCAGTCTCACATAGACCAACTAAACCAACACCGGCAAATAACACAAATAAATACATGAAAACATACTCGGAGGTTCTAAATAAAAATCAGAAAAAGCAACAGAGACCTCCAAAACAGACACCCAAGCAACCTCCACACCCCATCACAAACCATGAAACACATACTTCACATAATCAGTGTGCCACGCAATCACAGCCCTTAAGGCAAAATAACATACCCAACACACTAGTAATAGGCGACTCTATATTCAGGCACACTGATGTCCCACTAACTAGGCTAGACAAGGAGAAGGTTACAGTTAGCTGCCTGTCAGGTGCCAGGATCCGCCACATAACACAAGCACTCAGGTCACTCCAGAACAAGTACAAATAGGACTCTGTCATTGTCCATGTTGGTGTGAATGACTTGAGACGTACCTCCCTGGACTACATGAAAAGAGTCTGAAAGATCTCTCTGATCACGTAGCCCAGGCCATTATGACCCTGACACTGAGTAGCATCCTGCCCTCACCAAGAATGATGCAACAGTATAAAGAAAAAATGATCAATTTCAACAATTGGCTAAGTTTCTGGTGTCATTCAAAGGGGATCCAGTATCTATCCACCTGGGATGACATGCTTGATAAGCCACATTGCTTCGCAAGAGATGGCTTGCACCTGTCACCCTTAGGCTTTCAAATACTGGCCAAGGCTTTTGCCACCCCCATAGTGCCTTGTTTAGCCAAGGCTCAAAAGACAAACCCACCACCATAAATAGCACAAGTAACCAAAAACTGAGGGTAATGCTACTGAACGCTAGAAGTCTAAACCACAAAATGCATGCACTCGAGGTTCTCCTCAGTATGGAGAACATTGATATCTGTACAGTAACAGAAACCTGATTTAAGGCTCCAGACAGCACCCCAGCACTACCAGGCTATAACTCATACCATACTTTTCGGCCACAGAACCAGGACTGAAACACAAAAGGTGGGGGTGTATCCATATTCATCAAGGATACCCACACCTCCAGGTTAGTGGCACAGCACAATCCCTCAGAGATCATCCATGTGCAACTGACAACAGGCAAAACTGCAATTCAAATTGTAGCTTGCTACAGATCACCCACCATGACCCAGGACCCCCATTCCACGTTTCTGGAGACACTGGAAAATATGAAGGTCCTACCAAATGCCCTAATATTAGGTGATTTCAATTACTCAAACATTAACTGGGAGAACTACTCAAGTACTAACTCCCTTGCCCAATGCTTCCTAGAATTTATAAACTCGAACGCCCTGGATCAACTGGTCAACACCCCCACCAGAGGTGACAACATATTGGACCTGGTCATCACCAACATGGGCGACCGGTGTTCTACACCAGAGGTCAAACCCTCGCTGGTTAGATCAGACCATACACTAATCACTCTGGATATCCACATTTTGCCCCCAATCCCAATCAAGGAAATCACTGTGAAAAACTTTTCAAAAGCAAACTTCACATTACTTAAGACCAAGGTGGAAAGGTTCACAGCCCCCATGCTAAAGGACAATGCTGTCCAAGCTGCTGAATCCCTTACAAAGGCATTCTATGAGCAACTGCAAGAATGCATGGGTTGTGCTATCCCAAGCAAAGCCAATACTCACTCCTCCAGGAAAAGGAAACCAAGGACATGCTGGAGGGATATATTCCTGTCCCAGAGACTCCCCATGCTTTGGAACAGGATTCCAATCTACATTAGGCAGAGCCCCTCACTAACACTCTTCAAGAGAAACCTTGACGAGTGGAAGGGAAACAGAAAATTTACCCCGGGGATCACTGCAGTGGCTCTGCTGGACAGAGGCACAGGGAACTAATCTAAGGGGGCAGTGAAAGCCAACACATTCTGGCTAGGCTTATAGATGCACTTGGGCAGATAGCCTAGTACTTACCTATGAACCTATATATGTGACATCAGTGTACAAGGAATCAGTAACATACTGAGACTGATGGAAACATGGGTTTTGCAAAATAAGCTCAATATTGCAGGTATCTGAAAACATGGCTAAAATACAACTCCTACCCCTTATATTTTATACAAACAACGATAAACGCATTTAGGGAGAGATCCAAGATGACAGCCAATTAGCAACTTCCTTAAGAAGCTCTGCAAATAAATATATCATGGACAAGGGTAAGGTGGTCCACACAGCCTATCTAGACCTTGCCAAGGCCTTTGACACCATCCCCCACTCTGGAATCATAGATAAACTTACTAAGCTGGGCATTAATCCCTACATCACCCAACTGGCTTACTGATAGAACCCACACTGTAAAAGTAGCCGACTCCAAATCCAGCTCCAGACAAGTGACAAGCGGAGTACCTCAGAGTTCAGTCTTGGGACCGATCTTGTTTGGCATCTACTTCTCTGAAGTACAGGCCAACACTAAGGGACTCTGGCTAATAAAGTTTGCAGATGACTGCAAACTGGGAGCCATTATTGAATCCCCAAATGATGTGGATACTCTACAAAAGGGCCTTACAGAATCAGATGCTTGGTGCCAGAGCCATGGGCTCAAGCTCAATGCCAAGAAATGTATAGTAATCCCCTTTGGGAAAAAACATGTACCCATGAATTACCACATAGGGGGCAGTACACTAAACACCATAAGTGTGATAAGAGACTTAGGGACACAGGTGGACAGTGGTCTCACCTTCGATAACCACATCGCCACAACAGTCAGGAAATCCTTCTATGTGGCACACCTCATCACTAAGGGCTTTTCATCCAGAAAAAAGGAGGTCATTGTCCCACTGTACTCATCCCTCATTAGACCCATTATAGAATACAATGCCTCGTTTGGTATGTACCTCTCAAGACATCTGCAACAACTGGAAAGGCCGCAGAAATACCTCACTAAAAGAATCACAGGCCTAAAACAGATGCCCTACGCTGACCGCCTTAAAAAACTCCAGCTATACTCTGTCGCATATCGTCTACTCAGAGGCGATCTCTGCTTAACATACAAGGCCATGTCAAACCCAGAGCTGTTGGACATGCTATACTTAAAGAAATCCCAATCCCTCAGAATCACACGCTCCAGGGATCTAAACCTTGTCATCACAATAAACAAAACATGCTGAAGGGATAGGTTCCTGACCCAGAGACTCCCCAGACTCTGGAATAGATTGCCCATACATGTCAAGCAGAGTGCCTCTTTAGCCCTCTTCAAAAGGAACCTTGACGATTGGATGGGAGAAAGGAAACTCACCCTGGGGATCACGTCAGTTGCCCTGCTAGACAGGGGTCCAGGGAATTAAATAGTGTGGGAAGAAATAGTCAGGGAATTGTTATGGCTAGGCTTGTATAGGCCCTAGGGCTGATAGCCTAGTACCAACCTATGAGCCTATTAAATGTGATAGGAAATGTTGAAACTGTGCAAAATGAGCTACATCTTTCTAAGTATTTGAGGTTAACATTTTTGTAACAAAACCGACTTTTTGTTGATTTGGAACTATTTTTTAATATTTTTCCTGTGTCCAGTCAATTTGGATCGGTGTAAGAATGAGTGTTCTCAAATCTTCTCAGCGTTAAATATCTGTAGGAGAAGACCTTCAGCAAATAGCATCCTTTAAGGAATTATCCTTAAAAATGTACCAATGTTGTAGTGAAATGGATTTCATAGAGGAAAAGGGAATAAACAGAACTCTTAAAACCTATTACAGCAAGAAGTAATTTCAGTAAAGGACATTGACCATTCTCTCATAGTCACTGATGGCAGGTTAAAATAGGAGGAAACACAAAATGAGTTTCTTTTGGAGCAACATGTATAGTTGCTGGATATGCTAGATGTCTAGAAAACAGAAAAGGGACAAATAACATGGGAATTTGTGGAATGTGTGATAAAGTGGAGGGCAATGATAGTATTAATTCCTTAACCACCTGGCTTGTAAAAACTTTAAATTAATAAAAAGGAACTTTAAGATAGAACATACAGATCTTTGGTAAAACCATTCATAAAGCCAATGCCCGCTCAAGACAAATGCTGATGCGAAAAACTGCCTGGTAAAAACTCAAATTAAACTTGATAATAATAGTATCGGGTTTGATTATAACTTTTCCACTAAAGTTTGCAAAACTGGAAAGCTTGCTGGCTCTGTGATTAAAAAAATCACAACAATATTAAAACACATATTCTACTCATATCTCCTTCCCTGCAAAACTTAAAATATTTCTAGAAAATAAAACAAAGTTTTTTAACATACTGCAGGAAGCTACTCTCTATGTATAAGACAGTAATATAATCACTGATTGTGAAGATATGGGATTGAATTATACTTCACTGAAGAGGCAAGCTGGAAAAATAATTTGAAGTGGTTGTTACCCCAAAGCAAACAAAGGATAAGTGATACACTAAGCGGAAGCCATAAAAAACTTCAGACACTAAGGCATTTAATTTAATGTATATAATCTGTTTTATACCTCCTAAGGAAAAAACAGCAGTACAGTCTGTTAAAAGCAATGAAAAATACATTGTCTTTAAAAGTTAAATTTTAAACATCCTTAAACAGCAGATCATTGGTCTTCACATTATTAAGGTAAGCCATTCTATTAATTCTTATCAAGAATGGTTCAAAGGTAAAACACTCCCCGGGATTCATGAAGCTTGCGCCAGGCGCAGGCGTAGCATAGGCGGTATAATGCCAAATATGGCTGCTGAGCGATTCAGGTACAATCCAGTTCCACGTGCACTACCAGCGTACACCAGATCTGTGCAGCCCTCGGCTCAGGTATGCTAATCACCCCATGCGCAGTACTGCACCATGCAAATGAAGGTACATAGCGATTCATTATGTGGTGCAGGCGTAGCGTAAGCCCACAGAAATGTAAACCAAAAAAAAAGGTTTGCATTTTTCCAAACAGACATTGGAGCTATGAAAGCGGACCAGACTCATGTATTACAAAGTTAACATATGCCAATGGCTAAATATACAGCCAATGGCATAAGAAAAGATGCACAACACCTAAAAAACAACATTTAATGTCATGTCCACAGTAACGCAAAGTACAACCGCAGGGCATGTGTGCGCAAACGGGAACACAAGGAAAATATATACAAATGTCATAAAATCGCAATGTAATACAAATCATGATTTCACCATAATACTCAATGGTATGCATGGTACACCACAATCAAGCTGCAAGGGTTGCTAAGGGTCTGTGACAGTGTTCGGCATGGTAACTATGAATTAGTAGTCAATGCTATGCAAATGAGGCAAGTGATAGTGAATCGCAAACATCCCGCCGGACTAAGGATGTACCATACTGCGCAGCGCTACAACACCGAGGAGTGGTCTGGAGGTATACATGACATCAGCAGCGGGGTGTGCCACCATAGCTGTAAGCACATTGGAGCAATGCAAATCCAGCCTGCCCGTTGCTAAGCAAAGCCACAGGATAGGGGTGGGGATGTAGGTATAGCATCGTTTAGCTGAGAGCACATATGGTGCCCGAAAGCGCATGTGTACGTGGATGAAAATGTGCCCGAAACCCAGTAAGCGGATGCACGTGCCACGCATCATAGCTCAAACAGGAAGGTTAGGGGAAGAAAATAAGGAAATGCCGCAGTAGGGTAATTGGAGTACAACTGAGCAATTAACACCTATTAACTCACAGTGGGCAATCGACGGAAGCTAACAAGTCTGCTCGCAGCAACCTGCAGAACAGGATAGGGGAGGTGTCGGATTGCAAAGAAAAGAGAACTATCATAGCAGAGCAAAGCAAACCTGCAGCAGATCGGCCATAGAACACATTTCACAAGATAAGCCAGGTTTTGGAAAGTACAAAAGAAAGCAGGCTGCTGGATGCATGCCAGAAAATGGGAGGGGAAACGTTCAAAAATGTTAAGGGAAGGGCAAGAGGTAATCCACGGCAGCTAAATGTAATTCAACACCAAAGGCACCACAATAGCAGTACCTGTGGTAAAACACATAAGATACCCTGTAGCTCTAATTGTACATACACACCCTAAGACATCATCAGTGTTCACAGCACAATAGTATAAAGTGTGAAGGCACCTCACACACACCTGTGTATTCCCAAACACTGCACCATCGGTGTAAACAGATGGGCAACTTTTACAATGTACATGTTGGGAACTGCCATAGCTGTGATTCATCACCATGTGTTAGAGACTGACGGTGTTGTGGAGGATGATGCTGACAACCACCGCAGGCCCCGGAGGAGGAGAAGAGTGTTCAGACCAAGGGTAACCTACCAGGGGCTATATGATCTGGAGATAGTAGAATGTTACAGGGTGGACAGGGACATCTTACAGCAAATAGTTGAGCTGTGCTGGCCACGCCTGAGATCCAGAAACAACAGAGGGGAACCCATCCCAGTGGACACGAAGGTATGTGCAAGCTTGCAAATACTAGCCACAGGTACCTTTCAAAGGCCAACTGGAGATATAATGGGGATCTCACAGGCATCAGCATCCAGGGTACTACACCAGTTCCTGGATGCCATGTTACCACATGCCAATGAGCATATATACTTCCCCCGAACTCAGGAGGAGTTGGCCAGCAATATGCGTCTCTTCCACCATGTGGCACACTACCCGGAGGTACTGGGTGCGATAGACTGCACGCACATACATATCAAGTCACCACCTGGTGAGCATGGTAGGCACTACATAAACTGCAAGGGATACCACTCAATCAACTGCCAGGTCATGTGCAATGCCCAGGGCATTATCATGGATGTGTGTGCTGGCAGCCCTGGAAGCTACCATGACTCCCACATCTGGCATGCCTCACAGCTATATCAGGTATTTGTCAGGGGGACATCCCACATGGCCACCTTGTGGGGGATGCTGGCTATGCACTGGAGCAGTGGATGATGACTCCCATCAGAAATGCACACACACCCATGCAATAATGCCATAATGAGGCACATGCACAAACCAGAATCATCATAGAACGTGTGTTTGGGATGCTGAAATCACGGTTCTGTTGCTTGGACATATCTGGTGGAGCCTTGCAGTACTCTCCAGGCATGTGTG
>NC_056745.1:142456098-142465665 GCF_019279795.1 Protopterus annectens | reverse complement strand
CATTTCCCATCCTTCTCACCATGAGCAGTGAACCTGCTTCCACATTACCCATCCTTCTCACCATGAGCAGTGAGCCTGCATCCACATTACCCATCCTTCTCACCATGAGCAGTGAACCTGCATCCACATTACCCATCCTTCTCACCATGAGCAGTGAACCTGCATCCACATTACCCATCCTTCTCACCATCAGCAGTGAACCTGCATCCACATTACCCATCCTTCTCACCATGAGCAGTGAACCTGCATCCACATTACCCATCCTTCTCACCATCAGCAGTGAACCTGCATCCACATTACCCATCCTTCTCACCATGAGCAGTGAACCTGCATCCACATTACCCATCCTTCTCACCATGAGCAGTGAACCTGCATCCACATTACCCATCCTTCTCACCATGAGCAGTGAACCTGCATCCACATTACCCATCCTTCTCACCATGAGCAGTGAACCTGCATCCACATTACCCATCCTTCTCACCATCAGCAGTGAACCTGCATCCACATTACCCATCCTTCTCACCATGAGCAGTGAACCTGCATCCACATTACCCATCCTTCTCACCATGAGCAGTGAACCTGCATCCACATTACCCATCCTTCTCACCATGAGCAGTGAACCTGCATCCACATTACCCATCCTTCTCACCATGAGCAGTGAACCTGCATCCACATTACCCATCCTTCTCACCATGAGCAGTGAACCTGCATCCACATTACCCATCCTTCTCACCATGAGCAGTGAACCTGCATCCACATTACCCATCCTTCTCACCATGAGCAGTGAACCTGCATCCACATTACCCATCCTTCTCACCATGAGCAGTGAACCTGCATCCACATTACCCATCCTTCTCACCATCAGCAGTGAACCTGCATCCACATTACCCATCCTTCTCACCATGAGCAGTGAACCTGCATCCACATTACCCATCCTTCTCACCATGAGCAGTGAACCTGCATCCACATTACCCATCCTTCTCACCATGAGCAGTGAACCTGCATCCACATTACCCATCCTTCTCACCATGAGCAGTGAACCTGCATCCACATTACCCATCCTTCTCACCATGAGCAGTGAACCTGCATCCACATTACCCATCCTTCTCACCATGAGCAGTGAACCTGCATCCACATTACCCATCCTTCTCACCATGAGCAGTGAACCTGCATCCACATTACCCATCCTTCTCACCATCAGCAGTGAACCTGCATCCACATTACCCATCCTTCTCACCATGAGCAGTGAACCTGCATCCACATTACCCATCCTTCTCACCATGAGCAGTGAACCTGCATCCACATTACCCATCCTTCTCACCATGAGCAGTGAACCTGCATCCACATTACCCATCCTTCTCACCATGAGCAGTGAACCTGCATCCACATTACCCATCCTTCTCACCATGAGCAGTGAACCTGCATCCACATTACCCATCCTTCTCACCATGAGCAGTGAACCTGCATCCACATTACCCATCCTTCTCACCATGAGCAGTGAACCTGCATCCACATTACCCATCCTTCTCACCATGAGCAGTGAACCTGCATCCACATTACCCATCCTTCTCACCATGAGCAGTGAACCTGCATCCACATTACCCATCCTTCTCACCATGAGCAGTGAACCTGCATCCACATTACCCATCCTTCTCACCATCAGCAGTGAACCTGCATCCACATTACCCATCCTTCTCACCATGAGCAGTGAACCTGCATCCACATTACCCATCCTTCTCACCATGAGCAGTGAACCTGCATCCACATTACCCATCCTTCTCACCATCAGCAGTGAACCTGCATCCACATTACCCATCCTTCTCACCATGAGCAGTGAACCTGCATCCACATTACCCATCCTTCTCACCATGAGCAGTGAACCTGCATCCACATTACCCATCCTTCTCACCATGAGCAGTGAACCTGCATCCACATTACCCATCCTTCTCACCATGAGCAGTGAACCTGCATCCACATTACCCATCCTTCTCACCATCAGCAGTGAACCTGCATCCACATTACCCATCCTTCTCACCATGAGCAGTGAACCTGCATCCACATTACCCATCCTTCTCACCATGAGCAGTGAACCTGCATCCACATTACCCATCCTTCTCACCATGAGCAGTGAACCTGCATCCACATTACCCATCCTTCTCACCATGAGCAGTGAACCTGCATCCACATTACCCATCCTTCTCACCATGAGCAGTGAACCTGCATCCACATTACCCATCCTTCTCACCATGAGCAGTGAACCTGCATCCACATTACCCATCCTTCTCACCATGAGCAGTGAACCTGCATCCACATTACCCATCCTTCTCACCATGAGCAGTGAACCTGCATCCACATTACCCATCCTTCTCACCATGAGCAGTGAACCTGCATCCACATTACCCATCCTTCTCACCATGAGCAGTGAACCTGCATCCACATTACCCATCCTTCTCACCATCAGCAGTGAACCTGCATCCACATTACCCATCCTTCTCACCATCAGCAGTGAACCTGCATCCACATTACCCATCCTTCTCACCATGAGCAGTGAACCTGCATCCACATTACCCATCCTTCTCACCATCAGCAGTGAACCTGCATCCACATTACCCATCCTTCTCACCATGAGCAGTGAACCTGCATCCACATTACCCATCCTTCTCACCATGAGCAGTGAACCTGCATCCACATTACCCATCCTTCTCACCATGAGCAGTGAACCTGCATCCACATTACCCATCCTTCTCACCATGAGCAGTGAACCTGCATCCACATTACCCATCCTTCTCACCATGAGCAGTGAACCTGCATCCACATTACCCATCCTTCTCACCATGAGCAGTGAACCTGCATCCACATTACCCATCCTTCTCACCATGAGCAGTGAACCTGCATCCACATTACCCATCCTTCTCACCATGAGCAGTGAACCTGCATCCACATTACCCATCCTTCTCACCATGAGCAGTGAACCTGCATCCACATTACCCATCCTTCTCACCATCAGCAGTGAACCTGCATCCACATTACCCATCCTTCTCACCATGAGCAGTGAACCTGCATCCACATTACCCATCCTTCTCACCATCAGCAGTGAACCTGCATCCACATTACCCATCCTTCTCACCATGAGCAGTGAACCTGCATCCACATTACCCATCCTTCTCACCATGAGCAGTGAACCTGCATCCACATTACCCATCCTTCTCACCATGAGCAGTGAACCTGCATCCACATTACCCATCCTTCTCACCATCAGCAGTGAACCTGCATCCACATTACCCATCCTTCTCACCATGAGCAGTGAACCTGCATCCACATTACCCATCCTTCTCACCATGAGCAGTGAACCTGCATCCACATTACCCATCCTTCTCACCATGAGCAGTGAACCTGCATCCACATTACCCATCCTTCTCACCATCAGCAGTGAACCTGCATCCACATTACCCATCCTTCTCACCATGAGCAGTGAACCTGCATCCACATTACCCATCCTTCTCACCATGAGCAGTGAACCTGCATCCACATTACCCATCCTTCTCACCATGAGCAGTGAACCTGCATCCACATTACCCATCCTTCTCACCATGAGCAGTGAACCTGCATCCACATTACCCATCCTTCTCACCATGAGCAGTGAACCTGCATCCACATTACCCATCCTTCTCACCATGAGCAGTGAACCTGCATCCACATTACCCATCCTTCTCACCATCAGCAGTGAACCTGCATCCACATTACCCATCCTTCTCACCATGAGCAGTGAACCTGCATCCACATTACCCATCCTTCTCACCATGAGCAGTGAACCTGCATCCACATTACCCATCCTTCTCACCATCAGCAGTGAACCTGCATCCACATTACCCATCCTTCTCACCATGAGCAGTGAACCTGCATCCACATTACCCATCCTTCTCACCATCAGCAGTGAACCTGCATCCACATTACCCATCCTTCTCACCATGAGCAGTGAACCTGCATCCACATTACCCATCCTTCTCACCATGAGCAGTGAACCTGCATCCACATTACCCATCCTTCTCACCATGAGCAGTGAACCTGCATCCACATTACCCATCCTTCTCACCATGAGCAGTGAACCTGCATCCACATTACCCATCCTTCTCACCATGAGCAGTGAACCTGCATCCACATTACCCATCCTTCTCACCATGAGCAGTGAACCTGCATCCACATTACCCATCCTTCTCACCATCAGCAGTGAACCTGCATCCACATTACCCATCCTTCTCACCATGAGCAGTGAACCTGCATCCACATTACCCATCCTTCTCACCATGAGCAGTGAACCTGCATCCACATTACCCATCCTTCTCACCATGAGCAGTGAACCTGCATCCACATTACCCATCCTTCTCACCATGAGCAGTGAACCTGCATCCACATTACCCATCCTTCTCACCATCAGCAGTGAACCTGCATCCACATTACCCATCCTTCTCACCATGAGCAGTGAACCTGCATCCACATTACCCATCCTTCTCACCATCAGCAGTGAACCTGCATCCACATTACCCATCCTTCTCACCATGAGCAGTGAACCTGCATCCACATTACCCATCCTTCTCACCATGAGCAGTGAACCTGCATCCACATTACCCATCCTTCTCACCATGAGCAGTGAACCTGCATCCACATTACCCATCCTTCTCACCATCAGCAGTGAACCTGCATCCACATTACCCATCCTTCTCACCATGAGCAGTGAACCTGCATCCACATTACCCATCCTTCTCACCATGAGCAGTGAACCTGCATCCACATTACCCATCCTTCTCACCATGAGCAGTGAACCTGCATCCACATTACCCATCCTTCTCACCATGAGCAGTGAACCTGCATCCACATTACCCATCCTTCTCACCATGAGCAGTGAACCTGCATCCACATTACCCATCCTTCTCACCATGAGCAGTGAACCTGCATCCACATTACCCATCCTTCTCACCATGAGCAGTGAACCTGCATCCACATTACCCATCCTTCTCACCATGAGCAGTGAACCTGCATCCACATTACCCATCCTTCTCACCATGAGCAGTGAACCTGCATCCACATTACCCATCCTTCTCACCATGAGCAGTGAACCTGCATCCACATTACCCATCCTTCTCACCATGAGCAGTGAACCTGCATCCACATTACCCATCCTTCTCACCATGAGCAGTGAACCTGCATCCACATTACCCATCCTTCTCACCATGAGCAGTGAACCTGCATCCACATTACCCATCCTTCTCACCATGAGCAGTGAACCTGCATCCACATTACCCATCCTTCTCACCATGAGCAGTGAACCTGCATCCACATTACCCATCCTTCTCACCATCAGCAGTGAACCTGCATCCACATTACCCATCCTTCTCACCATCAGCAGTGAACCTGCATCCACATTACCCATCCTTCTCACCATGAGCAGTGAACCTGCATCCACATTACCCATCCTTCTCACCATCAGCAGTGAACCTGCATCCACATTACCCATCCTTCTCACCATGAGCAGTGAACCTGCATCCACATTACCCATCCTTCTCACCATCAGCAGTGAACCTGCATCCACATTACCCATCCTTCTCACCATGAGCAGTGAACCTGCATCCACATTACCCATCCTTCTCACCATGAGCAGTGAACCTGCATCCACATTACCCATCCTTCTCACCATGAGCAGTGAACCTGCATCCACATTACCCATCCTTCTCACCATCAGCAGTGAACCTGCATCCACATTACCCATCCTTCTCACCATGAGCAGTGAACCTGCATCCACATTACCCATCCTTCTCACCATGAGCAGTGAACCTGCATCCACATTACCCATCCTTCTCACCATGAGCAGTGAACCTGCATCCACATTACCCATCCTTCTCACCATGAGCAGTGAACCTGCATCCACATTACCCATCCTTCTCACCATCAGCAGTGAACCTGCATCCACATTACCCATCCTTCTCACCATGAGCAGTGAACCTGCATCCACATTACCCATCCTTCTCACCATCAGCAGTGAACCTGCATCCACATTACCCATCCTTCTCACCATCAGCAGTGAACCTGCATCCACATTACCCATCCTTCTCACCATGAGCAGTGAACCTGCATCCACATTACCCATCCTTCTCACCATCAGCAGTGAACCTGCATCCACATTACCCATCCTTCTCACCATGAGCAGTGAACCTGCATCCACATTACCCATCCTTCTCACCATCAGCAGTGAACCTGCATCCACATTACCCATCCTTCTCACCATGAGCAGTGAACCTGCATCCACATTACCCATCCTTCTCACCATGAGCAGTGAACCTGCATCCACATTACCCATCCTTCTCACCATGAGCAGTGAACCTGCATCCACATTACCCATCCTTCTCACCATGAGCAGTGAACCTGCATCCACATTACCCATCCTTCTCACCATGAGCAGTGAACCTGCATCCACATTACCCATCCTTCTCACCATGAGCAGTGAACCTGCATCCACATTACCCATCCTTCTCACCATCAGCAGTGAACCTGCATCCACATTACCCATCCTTCTCACCATGAGCAGTGAACCTGCATCCACATTACCCATCCTTCTCACCATGAGCAGTGAACCTGCATCCACATTACCCATCCTTCTCACCATGAGCAGTGAACCTGCATCCACATTACCCATCCTTCTCACCATGAGCAGTGAACCTGCATCCACATTACCCATCCTTCTCACCATCAGCAGTGAACCTGCATCCACATTACCCATCCTTCTCACCATGAGCAGTGAACCTGCATCCACATTACCCATCCTTCTCACCATGAGCAGTGAACCTGCATCCACATTACCCATCCTTCTCACCATGAGCAGTGAACCTGCATCCACATTACCCATCCTTCTCACCATGAGCAGTGAACCTGCATCCACATTACCCATCCTTCTCACCATCAGCAGTGAACCTGCATCCACATTACCCATCCTTCTCACCATGAGCAGTGAACCTGCATCCACATTACCCATCCTTCTCACCATGAGCAGTGAACCTGCATCCACATTACCCATCCTTCTCACCATGAGCAGTGAACCTGCATCCACATTACCCATCCTTCTCACCATCAGCAGTGAACCTGCATCCACATTACCCATCCTTCTCACCATGAGCAGTGAACCTGCATCCACATTACCCATCCTTCTCACCATGAGCAGTGAACCTGCATCCACATTACCCATCCTTCTCACCATCAGCAGTGAACCTGCATCCACATTACCCATCCTTCTCACCATGAGCAGTGAACCTGCATCCACATTACCCATCCTTCTCACCATCAGCAGTGAACCTGCATCCACATTACCCATCCTTCTCACCATGAGCAGTGAACCTGCATCCACATTACCCATCCTTCTCACCATGAGCAGTGAACCTGCATCCACATTACCCATCCTTCTCACCATCAGCAGTGAACCTGCATCCACATTACCCATCCTTCTCACCATGAGCAGTGAACCTGCATCCACATTACCCATCCTTCTCACCATGAGCAGTGAACCTGCATCCACATTACCCATCCTTCTCACCATCAGCAGTGAACCTGCATCCACATTACCCATCCTTCTCACCATCAGCAGTGAACCTGCATCCACATTACCCATCCTTCTCACCATGAGCAGTGAACCTGCATCCACATTACCCATCCTTCTCACCATGAGCAGTGAACCTGCATCCACATTACCCATCCTTCTCACCATGAGCAGTGAACCTGCATCCACATTACCCATCCTTCTCACCATCAGCAGTGAACCTGCATCCACATTACCCATCCTTCTCACCATGAGCAGTGAACCTGCATCCACATTACCCATCCTTCTCACCATCAGCAGTGAACCTGCATCCACATTACCCATCCTTCTCACCATGAGCAGTGAACCTGCATCCACATTACCCATCCTTCTCACCATCAGCAGTGAACCTGCATCCACATTACCCATCCTTCTCACCATGAGCAGTGAACCTGCATCCACATTACCCATCCTTCTCACCATGAGCAGTGAACCTGCATCCACATTACCCATCCTTCTCACCATGAGCAGTGAACCTGCATCCACATTACCCATCCTTCTCACCATGAGCAGTGAACCTGCATCCACATTACCCATCCTTCTCACCATGAGCAGTGAACCTGCATCCACATTACCCATCCTTCTCACCATGAGCAGTGAACCTGCATCCACATTACCCATCCTTCTCACCATGAGCAGTGAACCTGCATCCACATTACCCATCCTTCTCACCATGAGCAGTGAACCTGCATCCACATTACCCATCCTTCTCACCATCAGCAGTGAACCTGCATCCACATTACCCATCCTTCTCACCATGAGCAGTGAACCTGCATCCACATTACCCATCCTTCTCACCATCAGCAGTGAACCTGCATCCACATTACCCATCCTTCTCACCATGAGCAGTGAACCTGCATCCACATTACCCATCCTTCTCACCATGAGCAGTGAACCTGCATCCACATTACCCATCCTTCTCACCATGAGCAGTGAACCTGCATCCACATTACCCATCCTTCTCACCATGAGCAGTGAACCTGCATCCACATTACCCATCCTTCTCACCATCAGCAGTGAACCTGCATCCACATTACCCATCCTTCTCACCATCAGCAGTGAACCTGCATCCACATTACCCATCCTTCTCACCATGAGCAGTGAACCTGCATCCACATTACCCATCCTTCTCACCATGAGCAGTGAACCTGCATCCACATTACCCATCCTTCTCACCATGAGCAGTGAACCTGCATCCACATTACCCATCCTTCTCACCATGAGCAGTGAACCTGCATCCACATTACCCATCCTTCTCACCATGAGCAGTGAACCTGCATCCACATTACCCATCCTTCTCACCATGAGCAGTGAACCTGCATCCACATTACCCATCCTTCTCACCATGAGCAGTGAACCTGCATCCACATTACCCATCCTTCTCACCATCAGCAGTGAACCTGCATCCACATTACCCATCCTTCTCACCATGAGCAGTGAACCTGCATCCACATTACCCATCCTTCTCACCATGAGCAGTGAACCTGCATCCACATTACCCATCCTTCTCACCATCAGCAGTGAACCTGCATCCACATTACCCATCCTTCTCACCATGAGCAGTGAACCTGCATCCACATTACCCATCCTTCTCACCATCAGCAGTGAACCTGCATCCACATTACCCATCCTTCTCACCATGAGCAGTGAACCTGCATCCACATTACCCATCCTTCTCACCATGAGCAGTGAACCTGCATCCACATTACCCATCCTTCTCACCATGAGCAGTGAACCTGCATCCACATTACCCATCCTTCTCACCATGAGCAGTGAACCTGCATCCACATTACCCATCCTTCTCACCATGAGCAGTGAACCTGCATCCACATTACCCATCCTTCTCACCATGAGCAGTGAACCTGCATCCACATTACCCATCCTTCTCACCATCAGCAGTGAACCTGCATCCACATTACCCATCCTTCTCACCATGAGCAGTGAAC
>NC_056745.1:142416098-142448598 GCF_019279795.1 Protopterus annectens | reverse complement strand
CAGACACACACACACACACACACACACACACACACACACACACACACACACACACACACACACACACACACAAACACACACACACACACAACTGATTGTACTCATACTGTCATCCATTCATACACACATGCACACAACTACCTAACCATCTCATTATGCCATTACCATCCAGGCAGACACACACACTCACAAGCCTCTTGCATACAGTCATACACACACCTTCTAACCCTACCTTAACATTAAACTCTACATCATTTACCTCCTCTGCAATGGATGAACATGGCCAAAAGGCCAATACGACTTGGTAGGAGTGGTCATTGTGTTCTACACATCTGAGCTATCCCGTGAATCACTCCGTGCATAGATGCCTTGCTGGAGGAGGTTCCAGGGGAGAGAGAGTGCATGGCAAATTAGCATATGCTTCTCCTCAAGGATACAGCACATCTTCATGCTATAGCCCCATGTTAGATCCATCTTTGAATTTGTATACACATCGCAGTAATCTTTATGAATTCTCCCAAGCACAGCAAAGAAATATGTAAGCAAACAAGCAGCCTTTTCTCCTGTAGGAAATGTACTTGATATAAAAGGTAAAATACAAAGTATTAAGAACATTACTATCACAGTACCACAAATATCATATCTTCATCCCCTGTTCCTGTCCTTTACACTGGAAAGGATTACCCTCTGCTGTTGTCCACTTTACCATTCCAAAGTACAGGTGCAAATATCAGATGGAAAAGACAATATCAGGGCCTCCTGATCTTTTGATTTTTATGCGCTGTACCTCCAGTCATAACAGATTAAATTTCATCAAGAAACATAGTTCCTATTGTTTGGTGTACCTTAGCAACAGCTAATCACAGCAGAACTAACAATAAACACCAAATACATCCTCAGCATCTTCTAAAATATAGATGCTAATAGTGATTAAGGACTCTTTATTACTATTATTATTTTTACACTAGAAAAAAGTAATCAAACAGAAGAAGTTAGCTGTTTTACCTTAAAAATGAATAGTTATATAAGAACAATAACCTTCAGCCACAACATGAATGTGTGGTCAGTTTCTGCGCAGGATCAACGTATAAAACTGTGGTTGTCACAGTATACTCCCCATGTGAAGGGCTACTGCTATAACTTACCTCTCTGGTACAGTCTCTTGTGATGTTGAGCACCTTTGTCTCTAAAGTGAATTAGGGAAAAATCACAGGCAAAACTGAATGTACTCAAGTAAGTCTGGTAGCTTCAAACACTTTTTTCCAAAACATTCAGTCATATTTGCATACTACTTTATTGAGAAATCCATAGATAAGTGTGATTTTACAGACACTCCTTGTTGATTTATATTTGGCATACAAGACAAATGGTACTGGAGTGGGACATGAACTACAGTCCTACAAAACTCATGTTAAATATCTAGTGTTTAAAATACTGAAAGTTAGTAAAGTACATTCATTTATTTATTTAATCATTATCAGAGTAAACTCCAAACCATCCAATGACCCTTTTCAGACCTGACCTGAGAAATTATGTTCTAAGAAAATATGATGGTAGTATCTTAAAAGTTCCTCATGATTTAGAATATTTTATTTACTTTTTTTACTAAACTGAAAACATGATAACAGCTGAACAAAATGACAGATGTTACTAACATTCCAAAGTGGTATGATTATACAATCACGGCTGAATGTTACCGTGGGGAGTCCTCCTGCTTATCACTTTAGAGCTGATCGATGCTCAGAATGTTGAAGTGGAAAGATCAACATCATCCAGTTATGGACACTAGACTTGAAAAATGCATGAAGGCAAGTGGTGTGTTTTCACTTTCTTCATCTTCTTTAAGTTTGTGAGAGCTTGAAGATATATATGTAATTTATGTTTTCCCCACTGTTGTGCGATCTCGGAACTGGTATCGCTATAATTAGCAAGGAATGGGGGGGAAAGGGGAACTTGCCCCTCTGCATTTTTTTGTTTGTTTTTTTTTTTGCTTTATGATTCAGTCTAAAAACATCAATTTTTTTTAATTGTTCTTTTGAGCATTGCTATTTGATGAGACACTCATATCTATGTATGTATGCATGTATGCATCTAGCTATCTATCTGTATATACATAGATTGATCTACTGACTTTCATCAAAAGATCCAAACATCAACCTTCAAAATATTGACCATAAAATGTCAACAATGTGAATGTTGACAGGCTTTTATGCTTGCACCAAGCAACAATCTCAGTGCATGCAAAACATTAATTCTTTAATTATTTTTTTAATAGACTTAAACATTACTTTTTGCAGGGAGGCAAGCCCCCCACACCACCTGATAATTATATACACCAATTACAAGATCATACAATGTTTGGGAAAGGGCAAATTTCCCACCCTCCAAAATTGTTGGATCTCACACACTTCTTGAGCATCTGTGTAGATGACTAAATTTTATTGTCTGCACAGATGTTGACCAAATTGGGATTCAACAATATTCAGTTCTCTTATACTTGTAAATAGTTTAAGAGTGGGTGCAGATGGTCTTGTTACCTGCAAAAAAATGTGTTGTATGACCTTAGAAGTCACTGTTTTAGGTAGTGACCTCCCAAGATTTCTGATGTTTTAGATGAAACAATTGTGAATTGATCAAAGAAATGTGATTATTCACAGCAGAACACTATCAGAACTGTTCAAATAAAGAGCAGCATTGTGTCCACAGAAATGTCTTTTAGTGGCTTAATATTTTCTCAATGGATTTCCAAAGAAAAGCTTTTCCAGAGCAGTTGTCGAGAAATCACACCACTACTGTGTTGCATGTTCTAATGGTTTAAGCTATGCAAAGATCGCCTATGTTCAAAGACATACTCTTTTGTTGTCCGTTTTGAACACATTGTATCTCCTCACCAGTCTAGCTAGTCAGTATGGAATCTGTGACGAACCTATCCCAAGAGCAGGCTAGGCATATTATATTTTGTCAGTTAGATGTACAGTGCCAAAGTAAATAAACTGCAGGATATTCCCTGAGATTCAGAAACATTGTCACAAGTGGTTAGGCCCTTTTACTCTGGTTGTAGCCATTTCAAATTCAGAGAAAACCTGCTGCAGTACTTACCTTCAAGAGGTGCAGCACAACAGAGGGTTGTCTCTCTGACCTATTACAAATGTAAATGAGGCATTCTGGGGAGAAGCATTTGATAATTAGCTGTGTATCCTCCCCTAGAAATGCTTGTGGTAAGTACTTTACATAGCCAAGAAAATGAAGGACATTGTCCAAAGAGAGGTGGTGGGTTTGGCTGAGATGGGGTAGAGGCAGGGTGATATGCTGCACATCCCCATTGCATGCCTACCTCTTGGACACAACCACAAAAGGCCACAATGGGAGACAGCCAAGATTCCAGAATTCCCTTAAGTTCTATGACTAGTGCCTGCTATATCAGAGCTAGTCTGGAGGAATGGATAAGCTGTCAGACCCAGCATGAATGTGGGGCACTGAGTAGGAATGCCAAAGGATGACACATGAGGGCAAAAAAGTGCTAATAAATAAATAAATAAGAAAGATGCTGCAAATGAAAAGAAAAATATGAAATTGTAATGTCTGGTATTATTTACTTGGTGTAATGGTCAGGAAGAAGGGACAGAGTACGACTGTCTCTGCACCCTGGCCTGCCTCTTCTCCCTCTCATTTTAGTTACAAAGAAAAAAGAAAAAAATGTTCTTTTAAACAGTAGCAAGCAGATGTTACAATTTATACCACTCACTTACAGCTAGATCTCTCAGGTTTTACTTAATTTTTTTTTACTTTTAAACTGTAGCAAACTGCTTGCTACAATGTGCAAGCAGTTGCTATAATTTATACTCTGCATGGAGCACTACAGAAAGGCTTCAAACTGTAGCAAACTGCTTGCTACAATGCAGAAAGCACTTGCTACAGTTGACACCACACAGGGAGTGCTGCAGTGCACAGGTTTGACAGTAATGCAATACCAGCTTTTAAAAAGCCAGATTGCATTAAAGAGCCATTGGGATTGGCCATTTGCACCCCACCCCAACAGTTTGCACCTGGGGCAGTTGCCTGTCTTGTTCCACCCTAGCTATACTGCCAACTGGTTACCACAACCACATAGGGTTGCCACCTTTTCAAATGGCCAAAGTGGGACATTTTTGGGACACACATCAGATTTTACAGGCCAACACATACCCACGGTCAGTACAAAGGATAGAACTTAACTTTTTTTGCCTAAATAAAAGCTTATTCTTGTAGCAGTTTACTTGTTTATTCTGTTCTTGTAATATTTAGGTATTTTAGATACAGAAATAACTATTTTATGCAACTATTACATAACATATGGGACATAATTATGTCCTACAATCTCAGGACATTTGCCATTTTTGATATTTTTTGTCAGGACACAACTGCCCAAAGAGGGACTGTCCCTCGCAAAGTGGGACAGGTGCTAACCCTACAACCACACTAAAAGACCCCTTTTTTTGCCACAGCCTTCCTTCTTGGTGCTGACCCTGTTTCTGAATCTTGGCCATTTTGTTGAACATAGGAAATTATATCAAACCCTTATTGCTACAGCAATACTGTATACTAGTAAACTGATACTAGTATAAACAAACACACACACACACACACACACACACACACACACACACACACACACACACACACACACACACACACACACATATACATCATGTTTTCTGCATCTCTTCTTCCTAGATCATACTTTTACAGGTATTAGATGTAATGTGACTTCCCAATTACTTCCAAGCTATTGTTCTTATGGACATTAGAAATAAAATTTATTTATTTACCTTAATTAAGAGCTAGTAACCATTAGAAGATTAAACAAAATCAAAACCATCAAAACCAGTATCAGTACTGGGAGAAAGGTTATCGGTATCATCATTTCTAGTATAAGATGCACTCATATTCTGCATTCTAGCATTTTTCAAACTAGATTTAGGCATAGTGTTATTAGCTCCTTTATGCCTTTGAGTGTGTAAGAAATGAAGTGGGCAGTGTCTTATAAATTTGAGAAACTACTGTGAAACCATATATCAGTGTCAGCTTGTGATTTCAAACCAAGGGGATGGGGGCTGCAGGAAACAACTAAATGAGTCAGGCTAACTGGAAAATGGGGCTCTGTTGTAGCAGGCAAATGACTATTACCTTATAATCAAACAACAAACAGCGTCATTCACTTTCATCCATAAACTGACTAAGCGTGCACCCAGTCTTTATAACTACTTTACTAACTATATAAACTTTGGATATTTATATGGTCATTTTTGTCACCGACAATCCTCATATTTATCAGTTACAGCATTTATTGACTGTGCACACCTCAGGTATCTGATTGTGATAAATAGACATAGAAATGTATTCCAGAAGATTTCACACAAATGCACACTACTTCTGCAAGAGCCAGAATAATGACTGCTCAGTTTGCACAAATGCCAATGGTGTCAATCAATTTCACCAACAGACAGCCTCTGTACTCTGCAATTGACACCAACTTTATTAACTGTATAAACCACATGTACCAGAATGTAACAAATAAAAAGCATTGATTTGCCACAGTAGTTTATTTTAATCTCCCTGCATCTGTGCATGTATGCATGCATGCACGTATAGAAACACACACATGCACACATATAGATATGACCATCAATTAAAGCCCCTTGTATGAATATGAATATACACCTACAATCTTTGATTGAAATGAAATGAATAAATAAATCCATGAATAACTTCCCATCAGGAGTTTATCTTCTCAGCTCTCCCTCCCCCCTCACAACATGCCTCACAATCTTAGTTCAAGAATCAACAACACAGCTACAATAATGGTGGGCAAAGGACCAAAATAAGGGGCAGCTATTGCCTTTATATATTTAAAATCTTACTAGAATAGGCTGTGCATTAGCATGTCTTTTGAAGATTATTAAGTCTAAAACTCAAATGTCTGTCATTATTTAGTGGCTGTAGTTCTCATTGATTTGACATAAAACCACAAACTTAACAAGGAACAAACCAAAATGTAAGGCAAAAATCAAATGCCTTCTACATCTACACTTCCCAAACACACCACACAGACACACACACACACACACACACACATGACCAATTACAGCCACTTGTATGATTGTGACTGTGCACCTCATCTCATATAACGGATAGTATCAGATGACTAAAGGAATGAATACTTAAGTAAATAACTGACATGCAGGAATTTATCCTTTAATCTCACTGATGTCAGAATACTATGTGAAACTCATTGCACCCCACCCCCATATCTCTCATCCTATTAGTTCAAGAATCTAGAAGAAAGATAAAAGTAATGTTAGACAAAGGGCTAAAATGAAGAAAAGCTATTGTCTTTATATACTTAGAACTATTTCACCAAGTTTTGCATTAACATGTTTTTTGAAGGCTAAGTCTGAAACTGAAATATATTTTGTCATTATTTAGTGATTATAATCCTCATTGATTTGATAGAAAAGTCACAAATTTTATGAGGAGCAGACTAAAATATGAGAACATTTTAGAGACATTCTGCAAAATCAGGGGACAGATCAACTAAGCTGCTGTATACAGATGATGTCATCACATGCAGACACTGTGTACGAACTTCAAGAAATGGTAGGTGAATAGAATGCAAAACTAAAAGCAAGTGAGATAAAAATGAGTACAGATAAGGCAGTTGCAATGGCAGGAAATGAGGAAAATGAGAAGAAGCTGAAAACTGAGAAAGAAAAACGGTGGAACAGGTTAACAGCTTCAAGTATATGGGAGGGGTGCTTGAAGAGATGGCAAGTCCGAATGAGAAAATCAAAGCTAGAATCAGAGGGGATGCAGCCAAATGGCACAAAGTCTCAGGTGTAGTATATGACATAAGAATGCCAAGGAAGCTGAAAAGTAAGGTGTACAAAACAGTGGTGTGACCAATACTACTGTATGATACAGAAACCTGGGCAGTAAAGGCAGAGCAAATGAGAAAGCTAGAGGTGATGGAGATTAAGTGTCTGAGGCAGCTGATAGGATGCATACTGTGGATCAGATGAAGAAACAAGGACATCAGAGCAGAAACCCAAGTAGCTTTAATTGCACAGAAAGTCAAAGAGAAGAGATTATTTCAGTTCTGGCACATGCACAAGAAAGCAATAGACACTTTGGTAAAGATGATTTGAAACAGAAAAAAAGAAGAAATAGTGGCATTTAACAAAGAAATGGATGGATGCATTGTGTGAGAGAAGACTTGCAACAGTCAGGCAAGGATGCACTGTGTGAGAGAAGACCTGCAACAGTCAGGCATGGATGCATTGGGTGAGGGAAGACCTGCAACAGTCAGGCATGGATGCATTTGTGAGAGAAGTCATGCAACAGTCAGGCATGGATGCATTGTGTGAGAGAAGACATGCAACAGTCAAGCATGACTGTTGAAGAAGGTAGGAAAGTGATACTGAATCAAGAGAAAGTGAAAGAGAGACATGGTGACACAACTCAACATCCTAATCCCATGTAGAAAAATGTGAAAAAGGGGATGATAATGATGATGGTGATGATGATGATGATGATGATGATGTAGTCATCCCCTACTATTCATTCTTTCATTCATTCATTCTCTTATAACCCACTTAATCCAGTTTAGTGTTACGAGGTAACCAGAGTCATTCCCAGCACTCAAGTCTTGCAAGGCAGGAGACACCTGAGGATGGGGAAATGCTATGCTCAACATACCACCACCACCACCCACCATGACCAGAAGAGATTGCAGAAGTCCATATAGTGAATGCCTTCAGGAAGTAGACCATGAAGAGACAGCCTTACAAGACTATCTGCAAATATATAGAGCTGAGTATATTTTTCTGTATTATTCTGTATTATAGAGCTAAATTGTTGCTTAGATATCTGTTGTCTTAGTGTTCTGCAAATATACAGAGATCAGTATATATTTTTTTGGTTTTATAATTTGCACTCTGATTCCTCACATCTCTGTTGAAACTTTTCCCCACCCCACCCTCCCTGTTCTTGGTTGTAGTTTAAATTTGGTAGCTTTTGCAGTGCCCACCCCACTGTAGATTTGATCTAGGACACTCCCCCAGTCCCATCTCTTTACCGAATTCTACCTAATAAACCCTTTCTGCACTTGCTTTTAGTCCTTTTTAATTTAATTACATTTTTTCAAACTGTGTGTGGACTAATATTGCTACATACTCATGTGCCAGCTTGCACTGCATGTGCATTGTTTTTACTACTGTTTTTGCTACTTTTCTGAAAAAAAAATTGTAAGCCTGTTTCCTGCCTTTCCTATAATTAGTGTTCCAGATACAGATTTGCTGTATCCAGGACTATTTGTAAGCTTCTGAGCCCCCAAGTCTTTCTGTGTTGGAGGGAAGCCTTCTAGCTTATCAGTGGGAGTGGTAAACACTAGGTAACCTGTCTATCACATAAGGAGTGGTTCTGGCCCAGAATTTGTAGTTATTGGCCATTTGGGCGGTCTTCCAGCTCTCTCAACTTTCTGATTTGAAAGCCTGCATTTGCACTTGTTTCTGTCCTGTAACTCCTGGGCCCATCTCATTTGCTCACTCAAAAAAAAATGTATCTGCTTTTACTGTATTTGTGTTTCTTCCTACTTTATTTTGCTTTTGCATCATCTTAAAAGTACTCAATTGTATTTATTACTGCTTGGTGTAACTCATTCTAAGCCTTTTAGTTTAAGCACTTGGGCTTCAGACCAGTTGTTTTACATTAGGAAGGTTTGTGGTCTGCACTGTGGTGGCAGGACAGGTAGCTTACATCCTTCTAAGTTGGGAACTGCTGATTGAGGGCTCAGTGTCTGTTATTCTAAAAGTGTATTAATTCTGGTTTAAGCACTTGGGCTTCAGGCCAGTTATTTTACATTAAAAGGGTTTGTGGTATGCACTCTTGTGGGAGGAGAGGCTGGACTCTGCCCTTCTGAGCTGGGAATTTCTGGTTAAAGGCTTATAGTGCCTGCATATTTGAACTGCTTCTTACTGAAATTGGTACACCTTGTTTGTTGTAGCATAGACTAGATCCAGGCCTGCTGAATCTAGCTTTGTTTGTATAACTTGAGCACTAATCCAGGCATTGTTTAAAGTATTCAATTGTATTTATTACTGCTTGGTAGTAACTTGATTAAAGTGTAGCTATCATCCTAAGTCTTTTGGATTAAGCACTTGGGCTTCAGACCAGTTGTTTTACATTAGGAAGGTTTGTGGCCTGCACTGTGGTGGCAGGATGGGTAGCTTACATCCTTCTAAGTTGGGAACTGCTGATTGAGGGCTCAGTGTCTGTTATTCTAAAAGTGTATTAGTTCTGGTTTAAGCACTTGGGCTGCAGGCCAGTTATTTTACATTAAGAAGGTTCATGGTCTGCACTCTTGTGGGAGGAGAGGCTGGACTCTGCCCTTCTGAGCTGGGAATTTCTGGTTAAAGGCTTATAGTGCCTGCATATTTGAACTGTTTCTTACTGAAATTGGTACACCTTGTTTGCTGTAGCATAGACTAGATCCAGGCCTGCTGAATCTAGCTTTATTTGTATGCTTGTTGTTTGTTTGCTTGTTATTTCCCTGAAACACTAATTCCACCTAAAATGCGGCTTTTCAGCACTTCTGTGGATCCCTAGTGATATCTGCATTGCTTACTGTACTTATTTCCTTGTTTCACTTGAAAGAAAGTTTCTGTTTGTCATTTTTGCATTTAAGTTACCTGTAACACATTGCATTTAAGTTACCTGGCACTTGCTCACTAAAGCAATTATATAAGTCAGCACTAAAATATTAAAAGCACTACACCCTCACAAACTCCACTTGAGTACCTCATTCCCCATTGGCCCTTTTTTTTCAATTATAAAGGAATTCCCAATACTATTCTAGCATGTCCAAAGGTCAGTTGTCAATCTCCTCCCTGGTCCAGCTGGTGAATCTGGGAATCTTGAGGCAATGTTACAACTGCCTCATGTACACAGACAACCCTCTCCTCCTCCCAACAAATTCCAACACATGTGAGAGATGCAACCATATAGCCATACTGAAGGCTAAGCTCTCTCAACTCAGTACTGGCGAAACCAGTCAGGAGGAGAAGGAAACCACACTCACTACAATTCCAGTCTCACATAGACCTACCACAACAGCAAACCAAACACATAAACACACAAAAACATACACGGAGGCTCTAAATAAAAATCTGCCTAAGCAGCAGAGACCTCCAAAGCAGACACCCAAGCAACCGCTACCCCAAAACAAAACACATGTAACACATAGCTCACAAAGGCAGTTTGCCGAACAGTCACAGCCCTTAAGGCTAAACAACACACCTGATACACTTGTAATAGGTGACTCTATCATCAGGCACACTGATGTCTCACTCACCAGGCTGAACAAGGGGAAGGTCATGGTGAGCTGCCTGTCGGGCGCTAGGATCCGCCACATAACACAAGCACTCAGGTCACTCCAAGGCAAGTACAAATATGACTCAGTCATTGTCCATGCTGGTGTGAATGACCTGAGACGTACCTCCCTGGACTCCATGAAAAGAGAGATAGAGGAGCTCTCTGAGCATGTAGCCCAGGCTGGTATGACCCTGACCTTGAGTAGCATCTTACCTTCACCAAGAATGATGTCACAATATGAAGACAAGATGATCAATTTCAACAATTGGCTTAAGTATTGATGTCATTCAAAGGGGATCCAATGCCTGTCAGCCTGGGATGACATGCTCGACAAGCCACAATGCTTCGCTAGGGACGGCTTGCACCTGTCACCCCTGGGCTTTCAGATATTGGCAAAGGCTCTTGCTACCCCATAGTGCCTTTTTTAGGCAAGGCTCAAAAGACAAACCCACCTCCATAGGTATCACAAGGGATAAGAAACTAAGAGTAATGCTACTCAACGCCAGAAGTCTAAACCTCAAGATGCACGCACTCAAAACTCTCCTTAGCATGGAGAACATCGATATCTGTGCAGTAACAGAAACCTGGTTCAAGGCTCCCGAGAGCACCCCAGCACTACCAGGTTATACCTCATACCATGCTTTTTGGCCCCAAAACTTGGACTGAACCACAAAAGGAGGGGTAGTATCAATATTCACAAAGATACCCCCACCTCCAGGTTGGTGGCACAGCACAAAGCATCAGAGACTATCCATGTGCAACTAACAGTGGGTAAAACTGCCTTCCAGTTTATAGCCTGCTACAGACCACCCTCCCAATCCCAGGAACCCCACGCAGCCTTCCTGAGAACACTGGAAAATATGAAGGTCTCTCCAAACACCATTATATTGGGCAACTTCAACTACCCAAACATAGACTGGGAGCATTACTCTAGCTCCAACACCCTAGCCCAAAGGTTCCTAGAATTTATAAAGTCAAATGCTATGGAACAACTTGTTACCACTCCCACATGAGGGGAAAACATACTGGACCTGATCATCACCAACATGGGGACTCTATGCTCCAGACCAAAAGTGTATCCCTCACTGGTAAGATCAGACCATAAACTAATCTCACTGGATATTCACATCCAGACTCCACCCCCTGTCCTGAAAACCACAGTGAAAAACTTCTCTAAAGCAAATTTCACACTCCTCAAAACTGAGGTGGAATCCTTCAAAGCCCCCGGGCCTGTGGAAAATACGGCCCAGACCGCAGAATCCTTTATAAACACATTCTATGAACACCTTCAGGAATGCATGGATCATGCAATCCCAAATAAAACCAAGACCCAATCCTCCAAAGGCAGACGTCCTGTCTGGTGGACCCCAGCCATAAACAAACTATACAATAGAAGGAGGAAGCTACTACATGATAGAGCAAAATCCCAAAAAGGGAAGGCATCTCTGATCAGTATTAGCAAAAAACTATGGGCACTCATAAAATCGCCTAAGGCCAGCTTCGAGAGAAAGATTGCACAGGACACTAAGGATAATCACAAGGCTTTCTTTAGTTATGTTAGGAACCTGGGTGGGAATTCCCAGATATGCTCAGAATTAGTCCAAAATGACAAAAAATACACCGAACCCACAGACATTGCCAACATCCTAGCTGACAGGTTCAGTGCAAACTCCCCCACCAAAAGGGCAAATATCTATCCCAGCAGAGTGCTGCCCCCCTGACATTTCAGATGCTCATGTAAGAGCTGCCCTCTCCAAAGCAAAAAACACAGCATCAATGGGACCAGACGCTGTCCCGGGCTGCGTCCTGCATGAACTCCAAGAAGAGCTAAACCCAAACATAAAACTACTGTTCAATGTCAGCCTTACTACAGGATATGTACCCAAAGAGTGGCATACAGCAACAGTGGTCCCTCTCCACAAAGGTGGTGCCTCAACAGATCCTGGAAACTATCACCCCATAAGCCTGACTAGCTTGGTCTGCAAAGCTATGGAAAGGATCATCATGGACCTCATAAATAAAGATATTGGGGACCTACAGACACTGGATCCTACCCTGTTTGGCTTTGTTAAGGGCAGATCCTGCCTCTTAAACCTGGTTGATTTCTTTGAAACAGTCACCAAGGCCATTGACGAGGGGAAGGTGGTCCACACAGCCTACCTGGACCTCGCAAAAGCCTTCGATACAATACCCCACTCAGGCATTATAGATAAGCTCACCAGCTTAAATATAAACCCCTATATCACTAGATGGGTTGCAAACTGGCTCAAGGACAGAACCCACATGGTTAGAATTGCTGGAGCCATGTCAGACTCCAAACCAGTTACAAGTGGCATCCCACAAGGCTCAGTCCTGGGACCTCTCTTGTTCGGTATATATTTCTCGGAGGTACAGGCCAACACGGAAGGACTGTGGCTGACCAAGTTCGCAGATGACTGCAAACTGGGCACCATAATTGACTCTCCAGCCAACACAAGCATCCTCCAAAAGGGCCTCATAGAAACAGACAACTGGTGCCAGAGCCATGGCCTCAAGCTAAACGCCAAAAGTGTATAGTCATCCCTTTGGCAAAACAAAGTGCCCACAAATTACCACATAGGTGGTAATCCATTAAGTACTGAAGAAGTAATTAAGGACCTGGGGACCCAAGTTGATAGCAATCTCTCATTTGACAACCACGTGGCCAAAGTGGTTAGAAAACATTTTATATAGCCCACCTAATCATGAAGGATTCACATCTAGATCAGGGGAGGTCATCGTGCCTCTTTACTCATCCCTCATCAGGCCCATAATTGAGTACAATGCCCCTTTTGGGATGTACCTTACCAGACACCTGCAGCAACTGGAAAGACCCCAAAAGTACCTCACCAAGAGGATCAAAGGGCTCAAACAGATGCCATATGCTGCCCGGTTAAAGAAACTCCAGCTCTACTCAGTGGCATACCACCTGCTCAGAGGTGATCTGTGCCTGACATATAAAGCCATGTCCAACCCGGAATTAATGGACATGCTGCACCTCAGAAAATGCAAATCCCATTGAGCTACATGCTCGAGAGACTTGAAACTCAGCACTGAAATAAATAGGACATGCTGGAGGGACAGATTCATAACCCAGAGGCTCCCTTCACTCTGGAATAAAATGCCAGTCCAGGTTAGGCAGAGTCCCTCATTGACTCTCTTCAAGAGGAATCTTGATGAGTGGATGGGAGATCGTAGGTTTACCCCGGGTATCACTTCTGTGTCACTGTTAGACAGAGGCACAGTATACTAACCTCGAAAAAGGGCATAGCAAAATTAATTTAAAATGGGTGGCGAAAGCCAAACACACTCTGGCTAGGCTTATAAATGCCCTAGGGCAGATAGCCTAGTATGAACCTATGAACCTAAATCTTAAAATCATCCACAGATGACCCAGAAGGTTGGTAACGAGGTAGCCTAGGAAATGCCATGTAAACGGACAATACAGTAACTGATACCATGGCTGAGACGGAAAACTCCAGTGGCCAAAAGAGCTATGGTAAGCATTGCAGACACCCCAGCTTAGGATGTGTCACTGCAGCATGGTAAATTTCTGGTAAGATGTAGTCATATGGATGGGGCAACAACAGGCAGTCTGCCATGGAGTCTTATAAGGGTTGTGGATGGAACATTCCCTACTCATGCAACAGTATGCCAGCAGTTGTACACTATTCAGTGTTACACTGGGATGGGAGTTGTACTAGGTATAGACCTCTGATATGCTGCCTAATGTCTGCTAAGTTCTGACCTACCTATGATTACCCATCTGGTGCTCTGGTAGATATTGCTGATGGGTTAGGGGGACATTCCAGAACAGAAATACATGTTAATGGACTTTAAGAGAGAGACATTTAAATGCTATGTGGACTGACTTCCCCAAATTTCTTCCACATGGGTGCTTCTTCCATCTTGGCCAAGTACTGTGGTACTGTACAGCAGCTGTACCTCTGGTTATATCATCTCAGTGTCACTAGATTCCAGACAAAAATGAAGTAGGTGATAGTGCCAACTTTCCTACCAGCAGGGGACATTCCATCTGCATATGACCTGTTGAGGAAGCAATGCACATTTGAGGCCATACCACTGTTGGAATGGTTTAACAATAATTACATTCTTCAGTGTCCATGATGATATAATACCCATGTGCTTTGAGCAGTGAATGTCATTTCTAGCTGATGTTGTCATTGCTTCCCTGTGGGGCACTCAGAATTGTGTGGTGGGTAACACAGATGGCTGCCTGCCGTACATTTCTTCTATACCACTGGCAATGTTTGAGGTGTTACAGATGAGAACATATGAAAAGACAGTCATGGGCAGGTTGACTGACACTGTCCTGTGGGGTTTTCCCCATTCTCCAAAAAGGCATTGATGTGCCCAGACAGAAGACACTCTGCCAGTTGCTGGTGCAGAAAGCATGTTATAGAACTGCTTGACTTTGTACAGATCATGGCACACCAATTGCATTCGTGATGTCTGGGTCTCAGGACTAACTCTGCAAACCACCTTGATGTGTACCAGGTCCCCTACTAATACATTCTTATCAACTAAAATCAAATTCTGCTGCTCTGCATATGCAGTCTGCTTATGTATGTTGACTTTAATATCCACTGTGTCACTACATCCTTGCATCCTGCCCTTAGTATCCACTATGTCAGTATATCCCTACATACTGCCCTTAATATCCACTGTATCACTATATCCCTGCATGCTGCCCCTAGTGTCCACTCTCTCAGTATATCCTTCTATACTGTTCTTAATGTCCTCTGTGTCAGCACATCCCTATATGCTACCCTTACTGTCCACTGTGTCAGTAAATCCCTGCATGGTGCCCTTAGCGTTCACTGTGTCAGTACATCCCTACATGCTGCCCTTAGTGTCCACTGTGTCAATATATCCCTGCATGCTGCCCTTAGTGTCCATTGTGTCAGTATATCCTGGTATACTGTTCTTAGTGTCCACTATGTCACTATATCCCTGCATGCTGCCCCTAGTGTCCACTGTGCCAGCACATCGCTGTATGCTACCCTTACACTTCACTATGTCACTACATCCCTGCATGCTGCTCTTAGTGTCCAGTATGTCAGTATATCCCTGTATGCTGCCCTTTGTACCCACTGTGGCAGTCCATCCCTGCATGCTGCTTATGGTGTCCACTGTGACAATACACCCCTGTTGTTCATCACACCTTGGATTAAGCTGAGCCTGTAGGATGTGCTATCCTTTCTGTACCCATATGGCTGCCCTGGTACATGCATGTTCCTGTCGAGCTGCAATATACTGTCTGTGGCTGACCTACCTAAATGGTGTTGCAACATCCTCCCTTGGCATCTAACCTGATGTGGCTTTGTGGAATATGCTATCACAATGCCATATGACCATTGCAGTACATCACTTGAGGCAGGCTGGTGCATATGTTAATGTTAGTGCATGTAACTCTGCTGGATCCCTCTGCCCACTTCTAAGCACATGTATCTTGCTCATGGCTGCTGCACTTTTTATTGGCTTTATATGTTGGGGATTGTGCCACGTGTTTGTGCTGACAGTATGGTCACCGTGTCTGGAGGCCACTTTCAGTGGGCCCATCATAGTCCAAGTGGTTTATTGGATCACCTATTTATGGAAGCTTCTTGTGCAGCTGTGCCCCTTCCTTATCACTCTATAGCCATGTCAACATTGATCAGCTTTGTACTGTCCTGTATTCCTGCCTGCTTTGTGTAACCGTATGGCACATCAATGATTTTTCCTGTAGGGGATATCAGTGGTCTGTACCCACCCATGTGGCTGACTGGATACAATAATTGCATGTAGCAGGTACTGTTTTTTCTGCCTCCCTGGAAATTGTTGACTTCTTCTGTGCAGGATTTCTGATTCTACACTTTGCTTCCCATGTTGAATGTGCCATCAAGAGTTTTATGGGGCATATCCTAGTCTTTGGTATCCTGCTTCACACACCTACTATTTTGTGTTCCTGGACTGTGGATTTATTTTATGGATTGATTTCTTTATGTACCTCTCACCTGTGGACCTCCCCTCTACACCTTGAATGTATATCTGCACTGCCACCCTGGATGCTGAGTGCCTTTATTCTTTTGTTTATGCCTGAAATGGGGTTTATTTGGATACTTGGTGATCCCTATTAGATTTCTGCATATGTTATTTATGGCTACTGCTTCAAGAATTTTTGGACTATGCTCAATAAGAATTGTAGATATTTGTTTGCAGGGGAGTATTGCTGATATATTTATTTTTGTGTGTGTTTTTGTTGCATTGCTGCCAACATATTGAAGTACTGCAAAGGTTTGTTTTTAGTATTCTGTGCCTCCTGTTTTTTTTTTTTTTTTTTCCTTTTTCGTAACTGGTCAAGTAAGTGTTGTTTTTATTGTCTGTCACCTATGGATGATTGTTTTTGTAAGAAGTTTTCAGGCACTTACACACTTACACTTCTGCACACTTTCTTTCATCTATCTAGACTTCAGCAATGTGCAATATGGTTTCTATCACCTTCGACAGTAACAGCTTGGTGACACAATGCCTCAGTATATTACACTTCATCTTCTTGTAGTTTAACCCTTTTTTGAAGATCGTGCTTCTCTCCCCATCTGTCAGACTAGGAGTTGTGCCCCAACATGTTCATAACTTCATCATTCTAGGCCCAAGATCACTCGATATTAGAGGCTGTTCAATGTCAGAGTTAGAGTATGTTAGTTACAGGGTGCAACTATATTTGTGATTGTTCCCCTACAAAAACTGCATCAGTTTACATTTTCTGTCTTGAATTTTACATTGCCGTGTGTCAGTTTCATGCGTTACTAATTTTTACATCGGTTGGTCCTTGTCATTTCAGTGGTCTTTTCTTTCTGCATTTTCATTCAGTGTTTTATGTTTTTGCATTACACTGTTAGCGCTTAAGAACTACAAACATTTATGTTTCTTTTCTGAAAACATTTCTTCATAACTTTATTAAAATTCATCATCATCTGCATGGTACCAAGACAAGACACCCTGATTGTGCCCCGGGATGACACAGACTTAATCGCAGTCTTGAGTACTAGAGATGCTGACATCATGGCCTTCTCAGGGGGAAGAAGAAGGGGACATGCTGGGGAGGTATGTCATTACCTGCTGCTGCTGCTGGAGATGTTGCAGTATAGAGTTGACAACAGCTGGGCAGCTGTATGTTTGGGAACCAAATGGAATACTCTCTGTGGAATTACAGCATTATCATCAAACCATTTCACACAAACACACATACACACACACACACACACACACACACACACACACACACACACACACACACACACTCAAAAATATAAACCGCATATAAAACCAGATTGCTTGGGCTTAGGCTGAATAATAAAAAGCCATTGACAGTGTGAGTGAGGCTGAGATCAGGATATCTAACCTCCTCTCTAACTTCTTTAAGCTGTAAATAATAACTCATCTCATTGCTTAGAGGTGAGCTGACCGGCCTCTATTCTGGGAAAGTTAGGATGTGCAAAGAGTGCAGAGAATGAACAGAGTCACTGGCCAGTAGCTGATGGTACAGCAGTCATTCAAGCCCCACCCCATCCCCAAAAGAAAAAGAAAAGAAAAATCTTAATGAAAGTCAACGTTTTTACACTAGATTATACTATCATTGCACAATTGTATCCCAAACTATTATTTCACAAAAGAAACATCATTCCATTTAGTGTCTCCAAAATGATCTTTTCACAAAGAACTACACATTGACATTTCAGAACTCAAGACACAGGCCTATTCAGAGCCATCACCTCCCAGCTCCTGAGTTTAAATTCAGTCCTGATTGCCAAGAGTCACAGGTCCCACTTTTCAAAATCATATGAGTTTCTTATTGTTCGCAAAAGTACCACCATTCACCTTCCTGAATCTGGGGTCAGTGCTCACCACTACTGTCTCTCAATTTCCTGAATCCGTGTTCAGAGCTCACTACTACCATCTCTCCTCTTCCGGAATCTGGGGTCAGTGCTCACCACTACTGTCTGTCATCTTCCTGAATCCGTGTTCAGAGCTCACTACTACCATCTTTCCTCTTCCGGAATCTGGGGTCAGTGCTCACCACTACTGTCTGTCATCTTCCTGAATCTGGGGTCAGTACTCACCACTACCACCGCTCATATTTCTGAATCTGGGTTCAGTGCTCACGACTGCCATCTCACATCTTCCTGAATCTGGGTTCAGTGCTCACCACTACCACCTCACATCTTCCTGAATCTGGGTTCAGTGCTCACCACTACCACCTCACATCTTCCTGAATCTGGGTTCAGTGCTCACCACTACCATCTCTCATCTTCCTGAATGTGTACTCAGCACTCTTCACTACCGTCTCTCATCTTCCTGAATCTTGGTTCAGTACTCACCACTACCACTTCACATCTTCCTGAATCTGGGTTCAGTGCTCACCACAACCGTCTTTCATCTTCCTGAATCTGGTTTCAGTGTTCAGCGGTACTGTCTCACATCTTCCTGAATCTTGGTTCAGTCCTCACCCTTTGTGTAGTATTAATGCCCTGCTTACTTACTTCAGTTACAGTTTTCATGCCCTCCTTCTGCTCTTGTTGGTTCCATCTGCATACTCAGAGTACTCCTGATATTTCCTAAAGACTTGTCATCTGGCTGGCTGCTCCAGATCCTGTGTACATATAACCTTTGCCTTTCTCATTGCTGCTGCTCTGTAGGTCAAGGCTGAAAAGGGACTACAAGATCACCCACCTCCACAGTTATCAAATGATTAACTGCATACACATTTGTGCAAAAGTCAAGTGTGTTTAAGCTGTACTACGCAGATAGAACACACTCTTTCTCTCATCACTTTACAAATATTTGTCAGACACACAAAGACTGTAAGACAAAAATAATTTGTGTGCAGTGTTAGTAAACATTTATTATTGTAGCATTGTCTGTTTGTTAACTGCCACTTGTGTTTGTGATTCCATAAATATATATATTGCAAACTCAATATGAAAAAGAGAGCATAAACTCTACGGCCCAGAAAGGAAGGTATCTACAAATACACTAGGTCAAGCATAAAGTCACAATGTCCTGCTGCTCATGAAAGGAAAATCCATTTACTATGATGCAGTGTATAAAATGTATAAGCAGCAGTTTTATAATAAGTTATTTGGAGATCAGTGGCTCACCTTAGAAAAGCTTACCTTGTATTTAGGCAGTGGCACCTGTGAAAAGGGATTACATTTGCCTGTATTCTGATGAATGCCTTGATATTTATTTGCATTATTTTAACACAGCTGCAAATACTTAACTTCCTTTGACCTTCCTTTGTTTCAGTATACATTTTTTTCTGTTTAGACTTCCATATAGTTTATATTTCAATATTTAACTTTAATCATTTTGATTTAAACTGGAAGTACTTAAATCATATTTAGTTTCCTTTTTTTGCCTTTGGAAGACAATCACTCGTTTTTCTTATCATATGTTGCAAATGAACCAACATAAGTACAATATTGTCTTACCTGTTTAAACCTTTGATTTCTGCATCTCATACAGTCCATGTACACAACAAAGTAATCCCATTCAGTTCATCTTGATGTAATATCTGCTGTATGCTGTTGACAACTTATTCTGTCACTGTCCCCTTTCTTCAGTCATATAACTGAAACCCATTATCACTGCAAATCAATATTTGGCAATGATAAATGCATGCTAAAAACAGCAGGATGTACACCAGTGCAAATACTTCATCTGAGGTCAACGCCTTTATAAAATGCAATTACTTACCTATCTAACTGCAACACTCTCTGTAACAATAACTAAGTAGGCAGAGTTCATAACTATGATTTGCAGTAAATTTCTAGATATTTGATAACATTCATTTCATTTATTAACTTAAATTTGATTTTCAATAGGCGCAATCTTTTTCAAGATTCCAAGCACAGAAAACAATAAGCATGACAACATAAAATGATGTAAAAACTGAACCAAAATAATTACAAACAAAAACATCCTAATATAATAACTCTAAAATTTTTCAAAAGTAACAAAACTTAAGTTTGGAGGAAACATTTAAAAAATACTTTGTAAAGCAATTGATCTTAAAAAGCAGAGTTCCTAGTTTTGTTCTAGTACAACAAAGTATTTCTCATGGAGGCACTGCTTGAAAGATATGAAAACCTAGTGCTATTTTGTTGGCATAGCCTCAAAATGTCACATGGTCAAATCAAATAGTTAGAAAAGCACATACAAACCATTCAGTGAAAACTGCAAGAAAGACCCAGCCAAGCTAAAGTATTCACTGTGTAAAATCTTAAAGCTTCTGTAGTGAAGGCCCATGGGATACATGCAAATGACCCTTAAGGACATTCTAGAGTTTCAGCTACAAGGCTTCTGAATGGCCATGATTTTTTACTTTTTATTTTTTAAGCCTTTATGGGTACATTCAGGGCAATGAAGTCAAATCCCATTAGCTGTAGATATGCATTAAGAAATGAACTTCGTGACAATAAAAGCATTCAATAAAATAGTAAATAACACCAACAACTCTTGTAGAACTTTAGCCTTTTTGGCCTCTGTGTTTCTAAAACATAGCCAAACAATCCACTTGTGCTGTACTGGAGAATACAAAAAAGGCCCAAACAAGCATGTCTGTAACTTTGTTTGGCTTTGTTGGCCTGAATAATAAAATAGAAATTAGTGGGATTACCAACAAAGGAGGTCATATAAAAGAATGTGGTGACAGGATGCAGCTGGGGAGACAAAAGCTAGTATGTGTGATATGTGCTGGCTTTGCATATAGCTGTGGACATTTAATTAGACAATTGAATTTTGTTTTCACTCTGTTACTCATTTTACATATGAGTTTGTATAAGAAGTCTGATAGATGAGACATTGAAGTATGTGGTTTATTTGTACTGATCTGCCAATTAGCCTGTTTAAAAGTTGACAGACAGTTGTTTTATGAATATATAGCTGTAAATTTTCCCATTACATAGTAACAATACCAGGTGAGAGATCACAGAGATCATAAGATGCCTAACCATATACACTTTTAAGCAGACTCACTTCAAAACTCTTGCCACCCTTTAAGAGCATTTAATAGTGCTCACCTCCCAAATCAAATTGAGCCATAAATGAAAACCCTGGCGTAAATTTGTAACAACCTATCTAAATATCAAGACTAGCCATAAACACAGAAAAGCTATACTTTACATTACCTGTAATGGTAAGTTATTCCAAAGACTGTGAATGCATACAGTTAGGAACTTTTTCTCCAGCAAGTCTTGTTTACCTGTCAGTGTGAATTTAAGTCCTAGCGTTGTCGCCTCACAGTAAGACGCTGTCCGGTTCGATTCTCAGCTAGAGCGTCTTCTGCGTGGGGGCATACATGAATGGGTGTACCTTCGTTTGAAGGTTATGCGTCAGGGATGGTAACTCGGCACGTAAAATCAACTACCAATCATTAGCGGACCAGAGTTCCGCTGTGGCGATCCCTAACCGGGAAAAGCCGAAAGACACAACTGTCATTTTTAAAACTAAAGGTTTTATCAAGAAATAGAAGGTCAAATAGGATGGAGTCCTTCATGGCTCAAAGGGTGATGCACAGGTGATCCCAGAGCAACCTACATGCTTCTGAGTATAAGGAGACTTGTGCTAGGGTTTTTCCAAGATGGATGCACACTGATCAATAGCTTAATTTCAGCACTCTCATTGTGAAAAAAAAGAAACTGACAGATAAGGGCTAGTAATTCTGCCTGTTTTAGTAAAATTCAGTTACCTGATAGTAAGCACACTAACTAGATGTCAGAAAAGAAGAAAGTTAAAGAGCCTGAAAGAAAATCAACTAGAAAAGGTGAAGAGAAAATACTGACTTGGAAGAATCCTGAAGTTGTTCAGCAAAGAGCAGTTCAAACTCCAGCTTTGGTACAAGAAATGGCTTTCAGGAATTTGGAGGAAAGCATATGTCAAATGTGCTTAGAGTTGATTAAAATAAATAAATCACTGAAGGAGTATATCAACTCATATAAAAATGTCTAGAAAAAATGGAAGAAGTTTTAAACAGCTATTCAGATGAAATGATAAAAATGCAAAGATCAGAGGCAGGCATGAAGAAAAGGCTGAGTGAGTAAGAGACTGCTCGAGAAGAGCCGATTCAAAAAATGATAGAGTTAGAGGACAGAGCACTCAGAGAAAACCTCAGGTTTCATGCTGTATGAGAAAAATTGAAAGGATCAGTCTGTATTAATTTTATCCATAACTGAGGGACTTCTTCAGATAAAAGACAAGTAATAAAATCAGTTTAAAAAATCAACTAGTAAAGTCATGTGTACACATAAACCAAAAAGAACGTACTTCCTGAAAACCTTCTCATTAATATTTCTTCAGAGCTTTTCAATAAAATATTTATATTAAAAGCTTATTCCAGTAAATCAATTAACTATTTAAAGCTTCCACCTTAAAAAGTAAATATAAATAAAATATTTTTTTATAATTATTCTATGATCATATAAATTTCAAACATATATGAAAATGAGCTGATAAAACTAAAGACCAAGGCATAAATATACTTAAATGCATGACAAACAAGAAATAAATACATGAACAAATTCCACACACATAAACCATTTATATGTGCTTGTGTATGTTATGTTTCAAACTAATATTTATATTACCAAAGTAAAAGGTCATTATACTTATAGTCAAAATAGAAATATTCTTATCTCATCAAACTTTTTTCTATTTTTTTGTATCCTAAAACTAAAAAGTTTGATGAGATGAGATATTTTAATCTAAATATTTTATTGAGAAGCTCTGAAGAAATATTAATGAGAAGGTTTTCAGGAAGTAAGTTCTTATTGGTTTATGTGTGCACATGACTTTACTAGTTGATTATTTAAACTGATTTTATTATTTGTCTTTTATCTGAAGATGTCCCTCAATTACAGGGGATGAAACGCGCTTCAATAAATTGTTTTTTAGTTTCATTCTGCGGTAGTTCGGGCTTTCTTTGGCATGTTTTTAAATTTGCGGTTTGTTATTTTTCCCTTACAGTAGTTTTTGTATTAATTTTATGAAAGCACAAATAAGTAACTGAACTGGTATTCCACAGCAAAATTTGTTAATTGCAAGGACACATCATGTGCATGTGCCAAATCTGGCCACGTGAAAGCAGCCAAGACCTGTATTAATAAAGATGCAATCATACCAGCAGAAAGAGTTGATCCTGAGAAAACTGTGGTAGAAGGCCAAAGTATTAAAAATTGGAGACAGTAGAGTATTTGTGGGAAATTATTATTCACTGTACACCAGGCAGAAGAGAAGCAAAATTATTCCAACAATCAAAAAATGTCGAGAGGCAGGTTTGAGATTCAAGCTGCTTTATCCAGCTGCCTTCGGAATATTTTTTCCTGGAGGATCAAAGTATTTTTTTTGATGCAGAACAGGCTAAGGGGGGAAATACATAAGTTTGTCTAACAAGGGGTGAGCCATCAAACAGAAGGGGATTCTGCTTCTCATTCTTCTGATGGTAAAGATCATGGAGAGACTTTGCCATTGAAACCTTTTATAATGTTCCAAAGAAAATGCTTGAGAAACAGAAAAAAAGCATTGGAGTTCACTAGAAGAATTGGGAATACTTTGGACTTGAACCAGAGTCTATGGTTGGGAGATGGAAATGAACTGGAAGAAGACCAGAAACACTGAAATTAGTGAATAAATGTGAGATTATAAAGCATCAATCACATTTGTGAATTATGGCATTACAAGAAAAAGTGGCTGAGAAAGATTGAATTTTTTTGACTTTGTTAAACTTGTTCGCCAACTAACAGGCATATGCACTACTTCATGTCACTAATGTTTGAAAGGACACTAAAAGGAAAACAGAAGAGAAAAGGGGGAAAAGCAACTGCAAGTAAAACAATTTTTGTTCTTAGCAATATTAGAATAAAACATTTCATGATAAAAATTGTATGTTATATAGTCAAGCATTTTCAGTGATTGTTGTATATAATAAAGATACTAAATTAAGCAGGAGCTTTTTCTTTCTGTTTTAGTTTTAAGAACTGTAGGCATTACAATGTGAAAAGAGAAGAAAGGCTGGACAAAGCACATTTAAGTCAATAGGTTGTAATCTTGGGTTTTTGTGGTGGGGAATAAGGTATAAAAGTGCACTGATTATAACATATATTGGCTTAATCTGATGATTTTCTTTTTCTTGTGTAAGCAAGTGGGATTTAAAAAAAATGAGAGACCACAATGTAATGAATAATTTTCTTTAAACAAATAAATGTTCAGTGCCAATTGAAAAGTTTGCAGCTATGGGTAGCTGTACATTTTGTTCCTCTTTCCATATAAACAAACTGACTAAAGATGAGAGCAATAAATCTAGAGGTTTGTGCATTGTTTACTAAAAGAAACATACAATTTAAAGGTACAAGGGCAAGCAGCTAAGTAAAAAGTAAAGTTTGAAATTATAGGAAGTGAATAAGGGATAGCAGCTTTTCTGACAACTACTTTAATGCATTTACTGCAACAGTCTACAACTTAGTGTTATTTAACAATAACCAGTGCACTTTTTCCTAAGGCTAAAAGTTAATGTTTTCTGAAAGCATACAAGTTGTTTTTCACATCTGGAAGGGGACTTAAGATAAGACAAGAACAGACAGCAATTGGTGTAAGTAGGAGCACTGATTATAACATGCAGCTTAGCAAGGATAACCTTAATTTTAGGCCAATTAATGCCTGTAGCTGCAGCTGTTGTTCTGGGACAATTGTTCCTATCAGTAGGGTTAAACTTCATTATTTGAAGATGTACATAGTTTTGTGTGTTTGTTTTAAGGTAATGGGCTATGGGGGTGCTCTGGAGATGTGTTTAGTTTTCTGTTTGAAGGATTTCATTAAAACAAGGTCTTATAAATTGTGATATAGCTTCAAATGGAGATAACAAGAAGCAACTGTATAACGGCTCAGTAACCTGCCAAATATTAGTGGGTGCATATAACACAGAAGCTAGAAACAGACATTTAAAAAAGTTGTCATATATAATAGGTGGGAATAATAACTTCTTATCATAATGGCTGCACTAAAAATATTATTCTGGAACATGAATGGCCTCATAGATAAAGACAAAATGTAAGAGTACTGAAGAATATTAAGAAATACAGAGTGCAAATAGGAATACTACAAGAGATATATTTGGAAAGAAGTGAACATGTGACTTTGATAAAGAAAGTATTTCAAGACAGATATTCAGCATAATATCAGGGACAAAGGAAACGGGGAGTACTTGAGGAACTATAGTGATAGAAGAGGAAAAAAGATAATGATAGATTTGTGGTAGTAAGGGTCTACTGTCAAGTGAGGCGGATTACTCTGGTATGTATTTATATTCTACCTAAAACTGCTATTATGAGGCTTAAGAAATTTGGGGGAGAAATAATCAGCTTTCAGCAGGGAATATTACTTATAGATGGGGACTAGAACTTAATTTGCAACAGAGAGGATATATCTGGAGGACATAGAAGGGAAATATAACAAGAGAAGGTAGATTTCTGAAGACATTTATGAAGCTATTTGGTATGGAAGACGTGAATTCAGTAGTAGGAACTCAGAAAGAATTTACATATTATTCCCCAAGGTACAATAACTGGAGTAGACTAGACAGAAAATATAGTTCACGGGAAAATGTACATTTAATTGAAACCCTTGACACTCATCAAATAACTATTTTAGATCATGCATTAATAACAGCTAAGATAAGAATGAAATGATGTAAAAATGAGACACTGCCAATTCTCCACCTACCTGTTAAAAATACAGAAATTTAAGAAATTGGTAGTGGAATACATGGTATTCCTGTGGAAGTTTGGAAGCTAGGAAGTAAGAAACTGAAACAGATCTGGAAAGTTTTATTCAAGAGCATTTTAAAAGGAGGGGAAGTACTAACATCTTAGAAGAAAGCTTTGGTGGCTGTAATACCTAAAGATGGTAAAGACCCATCAGATCCAGCTTCATATAAGTCCATTTCAATTTTAATCCATCATTAGAAATTGTTTATGTCTGTAATAGCTAAAAGAATGGCAAAGGTGTTGCAAAAATTGATATATATGGATCAATGTGGTTTTGTGGAGGGGAGGCACAACATTTAACAACATTAATAGAATTATGATGATCCTGAAGGGTGCAGAATGCAAGAAAATAATGCTGTTGTTGGTGGGTCTTGATGTAGAGGAACCATTTGACAGAGTAAGCTGGGATTTTATGAGTAGGGCAATGGGAGCATTTTGATTCCCTGACACAATAATAAGGTTAATTAGTAGGATATGTCATGAAAGGAGATACTGCCAGCTCAGCTATCTGGAATTTTGTAAATAATTGTATGTCATTTGTAAATATTAACATGATTTATATGCTTGTGTTACAAATGTATTAGAACTGTATGTCATATAAGATGGTTTATACACACGTGTGCTGAATAGGTATTTTGTAAAGTACTGAACTTAGAGGTGTGACCACAGTGTATCACAGGAGGTTAATTTCAGAAAAACAGCTGAAATTTTAAATTACTTTATGACAGTCAGAGAGAGGACGTCTATACTAGGGAGCTCTCTGTGTTATCTTGAAAGAGACTTAATTACTAGGCTTGAGATGTGAAACTGCTTTATTGTTTTATGACTTCCAGGATCAGCCTTAGATCAAAGAAGGGCCCTTGTTTATGTATTTTCACAGGTAGACACTAAATGCTATTGTTTTTGAGACTGGGAACTGAAGTCAGATGACAAGAAATGATGCCATTCTGCAAGTATCCCAGCAGTAATATTTGGGATATTAATTTAAGAACTCTCTGAGAGAGAGAGATGGCATTTCTGTATTTGTCTTTGATCTGACAACATCAGCTGGAAAACCCATTTACCACATCTGCCTTGCCTTGCTCTGTAAATTAATTAAGTTACAGTAATTTCTCTTAGATACAGTCAGGAATATAGTGAACTATAGCTTAGATGTTTTCCTTATTTATTTAAGACTTTCCTGCAATGTTGTTTTAAATATTTCATGTGATTTTGAACTCTAATATAACTGTGATCATTTACTGAGCATTTTCTTGTTCTTTTATTATTTATTATTAAATATATTTAAACCTTTCATTGTGGCTGATATTTGTGAGACATATTTAAGTTCTGAGAGTACTTGCATATTTATTTGGTGACACTGTGGGCCACTTCTAATAGCCTTGCTGTTGGTCAAACTATCATTTGTATTGATAGTAACATTACACAGCAAGATTGGACACCCTTTGTTAAGGGCATTAAAGTAGATGATAAGGAGTGGCTGGTGGCAGTCAAAACTACCTTATAGTCTGGGCAAAAGGGAGCATAGCTAGTAAACCTGTGCCAGCCTTTCCAAGGTGTGTGTGTGTGTGTGTGTGTGTGTGTGTGTGTGTGTGTGTGTGTGTGTGTGTGTGTGTGTGTGTGTGTGTTTGTGTATAAATCAAATCTCAAAGAGTATGTGTGTCAACTACTTAGGCAGGGACACAAAGCACTGGTTGGACAGACAGGGTTCTGGAGGTCTTGGCTTGTCCACTCAGCTGAGATCTCAACTGTATAGCTGTGCCAGTGGAGAGTCTTATTGGGGATCTGGAGAAAGAGGGAGAAACCAGCCCCAGATTGACTGTGGTCTCTGTGTGCTCTTAAGGGAAATTGTACTTTATTATGTGTGTCCGTGTCATCCTCCTAATGTACATCCCCCACTGGTGCTAGTGGTGAGGTTTGAGGCTTCTTGATTACTGGGCCAGTGTTGGGCCGTCACAGGATATATGAAGGATTGGAAGCAAAAATTAAAGTGGGAGGGTTCTTCTCTAATAAGTTGTGTCTGAACAGAGGAACCAGGCAGGGTGTCCTATTTCCCCTTTGTTATTTGTGTTATATTTGGAGCCACTAGCAAAGAAAATAAGTGGTCAGAAAACGAAGGATGTAATCGGTAGAGTAATGAAGAAAAGTTGGCTTTATTTGCAAACATTATTATTTTGTACCTGATAAGACCAGAAAAAGGACATCTCAATGTTGTAGAACATTCTGAGACAGTTTAAATTTTTTTTCAGGATATGAAATTAATGAAGACAAAACAAAGGCTAAGGCTATAAGCTATGTACGCACACATGAATTGGTTCAGCAATACCCATAATTATGGAGACATGATAAAATGAAGTGTTGAGGAGTATGGGTTAAAAAGGATTCTATTAAGGATATGTGGGAAGAGATTAAATAAATGATAATATAAAACCTGAGAAACTGGAAGCTCATGTTTATGGCTATGGACAGCAAGATCAAGAAGTGAAAGTGTATTTAGTCCCTTAAGTTTTATATCCATGTTAGAGATATTTTTTATCAACCAGAAGAGAAGTTCTGGACAGTAATTAATAAAGAGTTGAAGGATTTTATCTGGCAAGGAAGAGGGCAAGGGTCAAGTGGGATTTGTTGATCCTCCCAATAGAACATGGTGTTTTAGGATTACCTTATTTGAAGGGATAACTAAGAGATGCACAGTTAAGGCTCATGTACATGCCACAAGAAGAAAACAATAATTCAAAGTGGAAAGGGATGAAGATGAAGCTGGGAGAAATTCAAGAAATAGGCAGAGAATGGGATTGTGGATGCAGATCCTTAAGGAGAAAAAGAACAGCCATACAGGATATTAAAGTATTCTAAAAAACTAGATTCAAGGTATCACACTGAAAAATCTAGCTTGGCTGCATTTTCTTGCAGTATGTGTGTGTGTGTGTGTGTGTGTGTGTGTGTGTGTGTGTGTGTGTGTGTGTGTGTGTGTGTGTGTGTGTGCGTGTGTGTGTGTGTGTGTGTGTGTGTGTGTGTGTGTGTGTGTGTGTGTGTGTGTGTGTGTGTAAGGTGCAATTCTTTACTTTGGACACCTTTCTTGTTGAATGGCATTCTTCATCTTACATATGGTTGAACGGGCTTTGAGATTACGCAATAGTGGGAAGAAATTCACCTTTTCCATGCTGTTGTGCGATCTTGGAGTTTGCACTAATAATTAACAGGGGATACAGGGGGCTGTCACTGCAGAAAATATGTCTTTTTCCATTTGTCTGTTTGTTTTTCAAACCAATGTTGGTTCAATGCTTCTTTTTTGATGTTTTTGCATTCAACCTTTTGTGGTTCAATCTAATGAAATAGACTCTATGTCTATATGTGCGTGTGTGTGTGTGTGTGTGTGTGTGTGTCTATATATATATATATATATATATATATATATATATATATATATATATATATATATATATTATATATATAGGGTTCCTATTATATGATCGAAGACGCATTCCTTTGAATGCATATTGATCGAACTTGAAAGCACGAAACAGCAGCGAAATGCCATGTAAGAGATTTCTTTCCCTGGGAAAGAAATCGCTGGTCCGGTTCCATTACTTTGCGATCTCAGAGTTGGTATATTTAAGTAGGGGGAGTGTGGTGGGTGAAGCCCCCCACTTTATGTAATGTTTTAAAGTTTTTAATTTTTTTTTTTTTTTTTTTTGTGGAACAGTGATTTTTTTCCCTTGAGAATAGAAATTGCTGTTCTACGTGTTCAGGATTGTAAGCTTTCGCTTGCATGGGGTCGATAAATCAGCGTTCACTTTTTTAAGCGTTCACTGATTTAATATAGACCCTATATAAATGGGGGTATACCTTCTTTGAATGAAGCTATGTATTAACGAATGCTACTTACCCGACTCCACTTCTCTGAAGCTGCAGTCAACCGAAAGTACAGACTGCCAAAATCCTTTCCCTGTGAAAGGAACCACTTGGCCACCATGGGAATAAATCTAAATGGACCAAAATTAAGCCCACCAAAGTGGGGTGCTTCATCCCCCCATGCCTCCAACACACCCCCTACTCAAATATACCAATTCCGAAATCAAACTACACCGATGAGAGGGCAAAGTTCACATGGTGGCAAGTGGTTCCTTTCACAGGGAAAGGATTTTGGCAGTCTGGATTTTTGGTTGAATGCAGCTTCGGAGAAGTTCAATCGGGTAAGTAACAGTCATTGAAATGCAATTTCATTCAAAGAAGGTAGACCCATATATATATATATATATATATATATAGAGAGAGAGAGAGAGAGAGAGAGAAAGATAAACTCTAATAAAACAAATATAGTAATTGACTAGCTTTTGCTGTTGTTGTGTCTGCAATTTAATATGTGACTTACCTGATGTACTGAGTGTAGAGTCCATGCTGATAAAAAATTCTTGGAGAAAGGCAAGGCACACTTCATAATTTACTATTATGTATGTTTCACAATGCTCTGAATTATCTCAGCTAGGGGGCACATCAGTGCCATAGTAAGAAGGAGTGAATGGGGAATATATGCCCTGTGCACCAATTTACAGAATGCTTAAAAGACGTTTTCTAGTTTGTAAACTAACTGCAAACTGACCTTTTGTAAGGCATTTATGAAACCTTTAAAAAAAAAACAGAATAGATGGACAGGTAATTTACAAACTGTAAGCATCTGCAACTGAACTCACTTAATGACAGGTTGCAAATAGCTTGACAGATTACCAGCTCTGCTTAAACAATGATCTTATGATTCGTTATAGATGGGGGGGGGCACCAAATGGCTGTGATGCCAAGACTACCAAATTCTCTTGCTAGGTCTCTTTTGCACGGGGATCAGCTTTAAGTGATAAATGATATCAATGCCTTGGAAAAAGAGCAAGCATAAAGTCTCACAAGCAGGTGCAGAGGAATTGTCAAAGGACCAAAGTGAGGGACCAGTAGTATGTAATTAAATATTTTAAAAAAATGAAAGACAATAGATGTTTAGAAGAAGGGAAGTGAGTGTGGTGGGTAGAATGCCTTATGCATAGGCAATATAACCATCCAACCCCCTCCTTCATTTTTTTTCCTTTTTATTTTCCCCAGGTCATGAGGTTCCTTTGGCAGGAAGTTGGAAAGCAGTTGTATTTAAAATGCTCTCTAACATTTAAATTACAGGACTGTACTCACTGCAGGTCTGGATGTGAGCCACAAAAATTGTGGCTGATGATAGCATAATACAAGGGGAAGTAGAGTTTGTGGCTGCACTCTGCATGCATATACTTGGATTTCAGTAGGCGGGGAATAAGGACATAGGCAGCAAAGGTCCATGTATATGTCATAAACATAAACAGGCGTGTACTTAAAATGTAAGCTATTTATATTATAAGACCTATGATAAGCAAAAAAAAAAAAAAAAAATTAAAACGAGTGTATGACTTGGGGCTGTGGGTCATCAAAAGCAGAAGGAAAGACAGGAAACAACCTAGTCAAGCTGCACAATATGCCAGTGAAATCCTATGGTTGTCATTCTCACTGGCTTTCCTTTGGAGATGCTTGTACATAGTTGGTAGGATATAACTTAGGTACTAAGGGAACATTTAGAGTGACCCTAGGAGAGATACGAACACAAGTGACAACTGCAAAGACATGAGGCTACGCTTAAATATATTAGGAATGGAAAATAAGCAGTATGGGAAGGGAGAGTGACAGGGGTCGATGTACTTTTAAGGCACCTATAGGTCTGAAATCACGAAAATTGCTTTTGCTGAGTGTGATAATAGGTGTTCTTCCATTTCAGACAATCAGTTTCATTATTTGATCTAGACTCATATGAGGTCACTCTCAAGATCCCATACTGTGGAAAAAGGATGTGCCAGTGATTAACAGTTCTGGTTCACTTTGCAAGAGTTAATATTGGGGCTTGCACTCCGCAAAGACAGAGTCCTGTAAGGGTATCATAAAACAAAGGGGAGAAGACATCTTTAATCTGTACTGTAGCATGAGGCAGGAGTAGTTTATCTGAAAGGATAGGGTTTGCCAGCCTATGTCATATCATCTGACATGGTTAGGTTGCGAGGTCTGCACAGACAATGTATGTTAGAGCTTTCTCCCATATAGATAGTGACTGTGGTGTGGGCCAGGGAACTAGCAGACAAGAAAATGGCGTTGCTACCTGATAATAAGATAGTAATTTATACACTAAACGAGATGCTTAGCTTCGTTAGGGTTCAAGACACCCTAAAAAGCTGGTGTTGCAGAGTTTGATG
>NC_056745.1:142338598-142411098 GCF_019279795.1 Protopterus annectens | reverse complement strand
CCTATATGTCAGTCAAGTATAGCAATGCTTTCATGAGATGGTCATGCCATACCTTGAAATCATGATGAGGGAAAAGGTTTACCTATGAATGATCAACTCACCAGTTTCCTAAAATGAGTATTGAAACCAGTGATTTGAAAACAGTAAAAAACACCCCAAAATCTTTGTTTGTAAGGGCAAGCCCCCCTGCACACTCCATGTGGGGGAACTCCTGCCCTGCTCTCACTAATTTTTATATATCAACCACATAACCAAATCACAGTGAAGAAAAGGGGAAAAATTGCCAAAGGGCACAACGCAAACTCCCACAATGCAAGACATAGCTGTGAAAGCTACCGCAGTGTTACATTTTTGATCTAAAGCCACTCTTCCACCAATGTTTGAATGACCTGTAAGTAGGCCAGAGAAAACCTCATTTGTGACATCTTACCTTCAGGTATGCTTGATGGATCCTTGCAATGGTGCATAAAAGCTGAATTTAAGAGCATTTAGGGAAGAAAGCCGCAATGAACAGTGGTATATGAACAATGAAGGAGCATAGCTAAGCTTCCCTTAGCCAGCTGTAGTAATCAGACACATTTAAACACAATACAGTAAAGGTTAATTAACAGAATTTTAAAATATGCAGAATATAGGCTGTCAACAATACAGCCAAGGGTTTTGTTCACTTGGCTGCCAAGAAAAAGGTAATGGTTCAAGTATGTTTTTTAAGTAAGTTATATAAAATGTTGGCATGTCAAATTGATACGGAATCTGAACAAAATTCAAGCAATGTTAAGCCAGCACCAGTGGTATAAAGAGATAATGAACAGGCAAGGACGCAGATGGCCTGGGTTCGACTAACAGCTCTAGCATTTGATGGTAATGGCAGAGAGGATAGATGGGCCCGTCCTGGGGAGAGGGGGTACCAGCTTTACACACTGCCACTATCTTCAGGAGGAGGGGTGGTATTGCAGATGGATAACCTGGGGTCAGGTATTAGGCTCATCAGCTCACCATTGGGTGGTAACATTCATAGAGATTGTACAGACACATGCCACTCTGATGACATGGTTTATTCATCCCCCTACCCATAGTGTGAGATTAGGCCATTCAAAATGCTATCATTGCTGGGATACTGCTGAGCACAAAGCACCTCCTGCTGACCAGGTAATCTCCACATAAACTGTGTTTTTCCATTACCATTGCTGCTGAAGCCTCTTTCCTGGACTCTCAAGTGTCACACATTATGAGACATGTAACTCATCTCTGTAGTATGAGGAAGAGGCAATGTTCCACACTGTCCTTGAAACTCCAGAGCGTAAATACATAATAATTTATTATGCCTTGTATTAGACATTAAAAGCATATGCTTAGTTTCATGTGCTTCACTCTTACAGTCTTAAGTTTGATCAAATGTCACACATTTTGGCTACTTGTCACACATCTTTGGGATTCAGAAAGAACCCCAACACTCATGGTAAGGAATGAAGGAAAAAAGCCCCTCCTTCCACAATGCAGACATTTGCAGTTCGGAGACACATTAGCCACAATGAGGAAAGACCACATTATTGGCCAATTTGCATGTCTCTGAATCATCTTTAACTACACTGAGTGCAGATCAGCACTTTTCTGCAGTAGTTAACACTGTTAGTCCATGTATCACATTGGCACAGGCAACCTCCCATTCACTCTCTACCTCTCAACTGTACAGATTTTTGCAGACTGTCCAAATTTTTGGTTCATATTTTTGGCCTGTTCCTCATAAAATTTGTGGTTTTCTGAAAAAAACACTGGGATGATCTGAGGACTGAAGTCACTAAATAATGACATATATTTGAGTTTCAGACTTCACATCCTTCAGAAAATGTATGTTAAAACAAACCCTGTTACTCTAGCGACTTTCTAAGTTTCTAAGAACAATATTTAAAATATGTCCTTATTTTGGGGCCCTTGTCCCCCCATTTTGTCAGGCTTTATCCAGATTTTTTGTGCTAAGAGGTTGAGAGGTATGTCTCTCACACACAGTACCACAAACATGCACAAATGTGTGTACACACACACAAACACAGCATATCTCATACCTCTCCCTAAGTTGTCAAAATGTTCCTGTTGTCACATTTTTTCATGATCTCATAAAACATGGATGATTACAGTCAGTTATTAATACCAGACATTAGAGTTTCAGACTTTATATCTTTCAATAAAGTATGACAACGAAGAAGCTGTTATTCTAACAACTTCCTACATCTATAAAAGGAGTACTAAAACTCTATCCTTGATTAGTTTTGGCTTTGATTAGATTTTTATGTGCTACAAAGTTGAGAGGTATGTTGTATGCCCTGTTCCTCCCCCTCATAACTCACAGACTGTTAAAGGCTTTTAATAAAACCCAAGATCCTAATTATATTATAACAAAACCCTTGATACACAAGTATAGCAGATTAAAGTTGATGTTTCTGGTGTCAAAGTTGCAGGGTTTGAAGCCTTTTCTCCCTGCTTTATAATGTTATTTTTTATACTTTTATGAAAAATCCAGCATTTCCTGGGTGCCTTGTTGGGGTGAAGAGGGCTAATATTTTTAGTATGATGTGGGAAGATACAGGTTTTAACTCCCTTTTAGTGTCTTTAAGGCATGCTATCAAGAGTATCTCTGGTATCTAGTTCTCTGCTCTCAATTCACGTAGTCATCCTTTTTTATTTATTTATTTATTTTTTTTAAGTGTCTTTAAAGCAAGTCATTATAGAGTAATCCATGGTTCCAAGTGTTCTCCTAACCCGCATCTTGTATAAGTGCCATTAAGGAGTGACTACTTCCAGTTATCCCTGATTGTTAGTGTTGACACCTATCCCAAAGGTATGTGATGAAAGAGTTATTGCTGGTGTCTAGTGATTCCTCCTGACCTACAGCATCTTTTTTTAAATTACGTCCCTTAAGGCATGCTGTATAGAGTAGCCCTCATGTCTAGTGGTTCCACCCTGATCTAGTGGTTTTGCTCCTTACACTAGGGGAGTGTGGAGGTAAGGCAGGTCCACAACTCACCTGCTCCCACACAGACAGACACACACACACACACACACACACACACACACACACACACACACACACACACACACACACACACACACACACACACACACACACACCAATACTACCTGTCTGTTAAACTAAGTAATACTTACCTCTACCGTAATGGATGAACACAAGCTTTTGGCCATGGTTGTACCACAATCAACCAGGACCACACCGGACTGTGCAAATGTCTCCATGCAGGCAGTTCAGAGGGAAATCTCATGACAAATCGCATAGGTTCATAGGTAGGTACTAGGCTATTGACTCTACGGCCTATATAAGCCTAGTCAAAAAGGTACCCTGGCTTTCTCCGCCCAATAAAATTATTTTCATGTGCCCCTGTTGAGTAGAGTCACAGAGGTGATCCCCAGGGTGAATTTCTTATTTCCCATCCAATCATCAAGATTTTTCTTGAAGAGTGCTAATGAGGAGATTTTTTGATATAGATAGGTAGTTTGTTCCAGAATATGGGAAGTCTCTGGGACAGGAATCTATCCCTCCAGCATGTTCTGTTTATTGTGGTAACAAGGTTTAGGTCCCTAGAGCATGTAGCTCTGAGGGATTGGGATTTCTTTAAGTGGAGCATGTCCAACAGCTCTGGGTTTAACATAGTTTTGTATGTTAGGCAGAGATCGCCTCTGAGTAGACGATATGCGACGGAGTAAAGCTAGAGTTTTTTGAGACGGTCTGCATAGGGCATCTGTTTGAGGCTGGTAATCCTCTTTGCGAGGTATTTCTGCGGCCTTTCCAGTTGTTGTAGATGTCTTGTGAGGTACATACTAAAAGGGGTGTTGTACTCTATAATGCTGAACTGCCAAGTGCTCCGGATTATGTGGAACACGCCGCATTTAAGGCACAGAACTCACAAAGTTCCACTGTTCCGCATTGAGTGTTGGTTCCGCTTTGAGCATTCTGATTGGCTCATATACCATGAAAATAGCTAATCAGCATACAGGTATTATGAGCCGATCAGAGGCTGATTACTGATGCAACGTGAGCCAACCACAGGAGAAGCGGAAAAATAATGAGACACTTCCAGGTGACATTTTTCGTGCCTCTGCGATGTACTGCTGGGAGTACTTTACTTTTCTTTGTGGCAATAATCATTTTTTTTTCTTTTGGATGGCAGCAGCATTAGGATTCAGGAGTTTTCTGGCACTGACGATTATTTCTTCAACCAGCAAACTTCTGTGAACGACAGCAGTTCATCTTCAAGCAAGGAAGAATATTAGGATCATGGAACAGAGAACAGTGGAGAGTGGAATCTGCAGTACAGTGTGCAAGCCAGTACTCACAAAAAGATTTGTGATTTTTTTCTCTGGGGAAACGTATATTTTGGTGGTATATCTTTGGCTTCAGATAAGTGCCTAATTTTTAGTCCAGGTTTTGCTAGAACAGAGGAGAAAGAATAGGCAAGCTTTTGTATATTTTTAAACTTTATGTTCTACAGGATAGCTGAGTTCTCTGCAGTACATTTGGTGGGGGGGTAGGTAAAGTCTGTCAACTTAGTATTTTTTAGAGCGGTAGGGATGTTCTGTCTCCAGTGTTTGCACTCTATGTATGAAGGCAAAACAGTTTTACTAATAACTTCAACTAAGAGTTCACATAAAAAAAGAAATATTATGTTATTTTGCTGAGCAATATGATTCAGTATTATTTACCATGAGTATCAGTTAATTCTTTTGTGTATTGTAGTGTATTAGTGCTGTAAGGGAATAGGGGAATTCTCTGCTGTGTATTTAGGGGTGGGGGATTCTTGCACCCTAAGTGTTTTATGTTTACAGGGTTGCACCTTGAGCTCTCCTTCTCACTGACTGTAGTGGGGCAGACAAGCTTGCTAATAACTTCGGCTAGGAGCTCATGCAAGTATGTATTGTCTGTGAATATCTGTTAAAATTGTTTTAAAACGGATTGTGTAACTGACCCTTTCAATGTGGAACTTCAAGGAACATGGACATTTTAAAACTCAAAGTGAGGAATTTTCCTGATAATGAACACGCAAATTGCTCAGTGAAAAAAGTGCCTAGGTTATGAGTGCTTAGTCTTATGCAGAATTGCTGCTTTTCTTTCTGATTGTAAGTGATTTGTCATTGGCTGCATACTTAGTTATTGTAGTGTTTTTCTGATTATACAGTACCATTTTTTACTTTAGTTACATGCTTTTTTGTACAGTGTTTACTCTTGCTTCATTTACACTTCAATTTACTGATTTTGCTTGAAAACCAATTCAGTTTGGCACCGTGGAAATGGTGCGTTTTCATGCAGTGTGAAAATTGGGTGTTCCACATTTTGCCTGTTTCACACATTGTCAGAGTCTGTGTTACACATTGACCTCTTAAGAGGTTGAGACCTATGCTATAATGGGTCTAATGAGTGATGAGTAGAGGGGAACAATGACCTCTTTTTTCCTGGATGAGAAACCTCCTAGTTTGCAGTCATCTGTGAACTTCATTAGTCAAAGACCTTTTGTGTTTGCCTGTACTTCAGAAAAGTAGATACCAAACAGGAGAGGACCCAGGACTGAACCCTGTGGTACTCCACTTGTCACTGGTCTGAAGTCAGATTTGGAGTCTGCTACTTTCACAGTGTGGATTCTGTCAGTGAGCCAGTTGGCAACCCATCTTGTGATATACGGATTTATACCTATTTAGTGAGTCTAGTTATAATTCCAGAGTGGGGGATGGTGTCAAAAGCCTTGGAGAGACCTAGATAGGCTGTGTGAACCACCTTACCCTCGTCTACGGCTTTGATGACTGCTTCAAAGAAGTCTATCAGGTTTAGGAGACATGATCTGCCTTTTACAAACCCGAACTGGGTGGGGTCCAGAGTTTGGAGATTACCAATGTCTTTGTTTATAAGTTCCACGATGATACGTTCCATGGCCTTGCAGACCAGGCTCGTTAGACTAATGGGGCAGTAGTTCTTGGAGTCCGTGGTGGCTCCCCATTTGTGGAGTGGGATAACCTTCACTGTGCACCATTCAGTGGGCACAAAGCCTGAGGTGAGGCTATGACTGAACATTGTGCTTCGGTGAGGTGCCAGTTCATTCTGCAGTTCATGCAGAATGCAGCCTGAGATGTTGTCAAGTCCCATGGATGCTGTGTTCTTGGCTTTGGAGAGTGTGGTTTTTACCTGTGCAGCTGTGATTACAGGAACTTTGCATTCTTCCGGTATAGAGATGGGTCCTTTAGGGGGTGGGGGGGTAAAGTTAGCACTGAACCTATCTGCCAGGATGTTGGCAGTATCAGTTGGTTCTGTATATTCAGTGCCATTGTGCTGTAACTCAGAGCAGATCTGAGTGTTGCCATTAAGATTCTTGACATAGTTATAGAATTTATTTATTTATTTATATTTGTTGGCCGGGAGTGTCCGACTGGACGTAGGTCCATTTTCAGCAGAGGCCCGGGGAGAAAAGCTCCACAGTTAAAACAAACAGACAGTAGTTACATTGGATTACATAGCGATTAACAATTTACATAGCAATTACTTACAACATATTTACAGATGAAGAACATAGTACATCAGTAGACAACAAGAATCTATCTGTGAAGTACATAACAGACATTAACAAATGTTACAATAAGAAGTTCCTGCTGTATAATAAGTACTAGGCTTATGAACATCTGAGCTTGCTATAATCAAGGTAGTTAGTGGAGTGGAAAGAAAGGTAGTGGTTGGATGGGGTGGGTGATATTAGAGTGGGAGTTGCAAGGGCATAGCCAGCATGTTTTTAGGTGTGCTTTTGGTAAAGTTTTGAAGTGGGTGCATGATGGTATGGAGGTAATTGTGGGTGGGAGGGAGTTCCATAATTTGGCTATAGCGCAAGAGAATAGTGCTTCACCAGCAGAGTTATTGGCTTTAGTGATCTGCAAGTGATTTTTGTTGCTGGATCTTAGTGGTCTGGTGGTGCAATAGGGTTGGAGTAGATTCTGGAGGGATGGGACATTTAGTGGATGGTTTACTAGTTTGTGGGTGAGTGAGAGTTGATACCATTGAAGGAGGTGAGGGAGTTCAAGCCATTCCAGTTCAGAAGGTGAGAGACAGTGGTGACTACGGTAGGATGCCCCTGTGGCGAATTTGGCGATTTTGTTGTAGCAGGTCTCTAGCTTGTTTAGATCACATTGCCTTAGGTTGGTATATATTGGAGAGGCATAAAGTAGGGTGGAGATAAGGTGGGAATTTGCTACTGAAATCTTTGCTGCTTTGGTGAGAAGTTGCTTATTTCTGTATAACGCTCCTAGTTTTTTGTGGACTTTTTTTATGGTCATGGATATGTGAATGTCAAATTTTAGTTTATTGTCTATTTCCACTCCTAGCAATTTGGTGTGTTCATTGGGTATATAGTGGTGTTGTCTTTTGCTGTGATGTTAAAGTGAGAGCTGTTTTGAGTATGTTTGGTGAGTTGGAAGATGAGTAGTTTAGTTTTGTTTGGGTTGAGTATTAATTGGGCATCGGATAACCAAGTTTCAACAGAGGAAAAGGTTTCCTGTGTGAATTTTTGCAGTTTGGGTAGGGACTGGGCTGAGCAGATGATGGCTGAGTCATCTGCCTTGTGGTTGTCTTTAGAATCAATGGTGATTTTGTTTTCATAACTAGCTTTGGAGGATTTTATGAGGGATCTCAGCTTCTTACTGAGGCTGACCAGGGAGTTCCTCCAATCATGGGATTTTACTCTTTTTTTGCAACAGTTTCTTTCTTCTGTTATAGAGTTTGTTTATGGCAGGGGACCACCAGATTGGCTTCCTTTTTTGGAGGATAGCATCTTGGTTCTGTTAGGGATAGCATGATCCATGCACTTGTGCAAGTGCTTATAAAGTGCATTTGTGTAGGATTCAGCAGTCGTACCTCTATTGTCCATCTGTATGGGTGTTGTGAAGTTTGCCACTTCTGTCTTAAGAAGCGTGAAGTTGGCTTTGGAGAAATTTTTTATGGTGGTTTCCCTAATGGGGGATGGGGGTGGGATGTAGATGTCTAGGGTGATTAGCTTGTGGTTGGATCAGACCAACGAGGAATTGACCTCTGGTGTGGAACACCGGTCACACATGTTGGTAATGACCAGGTCTAGGATATTGCTGCCCCTGGTGGGGGTGTGGATAAGTTGATCCAAGGCATTGGAATTTATGAATTCCAGAAAAGGTTGAGCAAAAGAGTTTGTACATGAGTAGTTTTCACAGTTAATGGTGGGGTAGTTGAAATTGCCTATTATTAGGGTGTTGAGTTGTACCATAATACTTTCCAGTGTATCAAGAAATGAGGAGTGGGAATCCTGGGGCATGGTGAGGGGTCTTTAGCAAGTTACAATTTGGACTGCAGTCTTGCCCAGAGTTAGTTGCACTTGGATAATCTCGGATGCATTATGCTGAGCAACTAGCCTGGAGGTGTGGATATCCTTAATGAATATGGACAAACCTCCACCTTTAGTGTTTCGGTCCATTTTAGGTGGCCGAAAGGTGTGGTATGAATTATAGCCTGGTAATACAGGGGTGCTCTCTGGAGCCTTGAACCAGGTCTCTGTCACTGCACAGATGTCGATGTTCTCCATTTTAAGGAGTGCCTCGAGTGAATGCATTTTGAGGTTTAGACTTCTAGCATTGAGTAGCATTACCCTCAGATTTTGCTTGCTTGTACCTGTTACGGTGGTGAATCTGTCATTTGAACCTTGCCTAAAAAGACACTATAGGGGTGGCAAGAGCCTTAGCCAGTATCCGGAATCCCAAGGGAGACAGGTGCAGGCCATCTCTGTCAAAGCATCGTGGTCTGTCGATCATGTCATCCCAGGCAGATAGATACTGGATCCCCTTAGAATGACACCAGAAGCTTAGCCAATTGTTGAAGTCAATCATTTTGTCCTTGTACTGTGGTATAATTCTGGGTGATGGTAGGATGCTACTCAGGGCTGGGGTCATACCTGCCTGGGCTACAAGATCAGAGAGCTGCTCCATGTCTCTTTTCATGTAGTCCAGGGAGGTACATCTCAGGTCATTTACACCAATGTGGACAATGACAGAGTCATGTTTGTACTTGTTCTGGAGTGACCTGAGTGCGTGCATTATGTGGAGGATCCTGACACCCGACAGGCAGCTGACAGTAACTTTCTCCTTGTTTAGCCTGTTGAGTGGAACATCAGTGTGCCTGACTATAGAGTCACCTATGACTAGAGTATTGGGTGCGTTGTTATGCCTTATGGGCTGTGGTTGAGTAGCATACTGAGTTTGTGGGCTATGTGTCATTTGGGTTGTGTTGGGGGGGGTGGAGGTTGCTTGCGTTTCTGCTTTGGAGGTCTCTGTTGCTTGAGTAGATTTTAATGAAAGCCTCCGCGAATGTAGGTGTGTGTTTTGTGTTTCTATGTGTGTGTTTTGGTGGTGAAGGTTTTGAGGGACTATGTGATGAGTGTGATGTGGTGCAAGTGTTTACCTTCTCCTCTTAACTGTATAGTCCAGTCTTGGGTGAAGAGAGCTTTGCTTCCAGTTTGGCTATATAAGTCCATCTCTCACAGGTTGTAGTGTTGGGTGGTAGGAGGACAGGGTTGTCTGTGTACATGAGGCAATTGCTGCATTGCCCCATGATACCCAGATTCATCAGCTAGACAGGAGAAAACACCGGGAGCTGACCCTTAGACATGTCTGGATAGGTGCTTATTTATTAAGTACTAAAATTTGTTTTCCTCTAGACAAGTGAGGAAAGTTGAGTGCTGTAGTAATTTGTAGCTTATTTAGTGCTTACGAGTTCTGAACAAGTGGTGAGCTCAAAGAAACATATTTTAGTGCTAAACTAAAAAACTGGCTAGTTCTAAGGGAAATTTTGAAGAGCAGACTTTATGGCACTGGGAATAGTTTAACCCTATTTAAAGGGTGATGCATAAAGTGTATTTTTTTAACATAACAGTAACAAATAAGCAAACTGATTTAAACAAATTAACCAATTAACCAATAAAAAGCTAACAATGGAGCCCCGTTCCAGCAGTCTTCGATCAGACAAGTTCTAGCTGCACACTCCTGCCACTAGGGTGCAGAGGAACCTTCTCCAAAAAAGATGGTCTGGATTAATGCTCAAGTTATACAAACAAAGCTAAATTCAGCAGGTCAGAATTTAGTCTATGCTACAGCAAACAAGGTGTACCAATTTCAGAAAGAAACAGTTCAAATAAGCAGGCACAATAAGCCTTTAACCATAAACTCATGAATCTATCCTCTCCTCCCACAAGAGTGCAGACCACACCTTCTTAATGTAAAATAACTGGCCCAAAGCCCAAGAGCTTAAACCAGAACTAATACACTTTTAGAATAACAGACACTAAGCCTTCAATCAGCAACTCCAAACTTAGAAGGATGTAAGCTACCTTTCCTGCCAGAACAGTGCAGACCACAAACCTTCTTAATGTAAAACAACTGGTCTGAAGCCCAAGTGCTTCAACCAAAGGCTTAGAATAACAGTTACAATTTAATCAGGCTACTAACAAGCAGTAATAAATGCAGCAGAATAAATGCAATTAAGTACTTTTAAGAACAAGCAGCAAAAACAAAATAAAGTAATAAAGTAGGAAGAAACACAAATACAATAAAAGCAGATGAATAAAGTGCAATTTTTTGTTCAATTCTCAGTTAGAGTGTCTTCTGTGTGGAGACATGCGTGAATGGGTGTACCTTCGTTGAAGGTTATGCATCAGGGCCAGCAACTCGGCATGTAAAAATCTACTGCAAATCATTAGCGGACCGGAGCTCCACTGTGGTGACCCCTAACCGGGAAAAGCCGAAAGACACAACAACAACAATAGAAAACGAGCAAACTGATTTAAACAAATTACCCAATTAACCATTAAAAAACTCAAAACTGAGCCATCTTCTGGCATTCTTCAATCAGACAAGTTCTAACTGCATACTCCTGTCACTAGGGTGCAGGGGAACCCTCTCCTAAAAAGATAGCTGGATTAGTGCTCAAGTTATACAAACAAAACTAGATTCAGGATGCCTGAATCTAGTCTATGCTACAGCAAACAAGGTGCACCAATTTCAGAAAGAAACAGTTTAAATAAGCAGGCACAATAAGCCTTTAACCAGAAATTCCCAGCTCAGAAGGGCAGAATCTAGCCTCTCCTCCCACAAGAGTGCAGACCAGAAATCTTCTTAATAAAAAATAACTGGCCTGAAGCCCAAGTGCTTTAACCAGAATGAATACACTTTTAGAAAAAAAGAAACTAAGCATTCAATCAGCAATTCCCAACATAGAAGAATGTAAGCTACTTGTCCTGCCACAACAGTGCAGACCACAAACTTTCTTAATGTAAAACAACTGGTGTGGAGCCCAAGTGCTTAAACCAAAAGGCTTAGAGTAACAGTTACAATTTAATCAGGCTACTACCAATCAGTAATAAATGGAGCAGAATAAATACAATTGAGTACTTTTAAGAAGAGGCAAAAGCAAAATAAAGTGCAATTTTTTTTAGTAAACTGCAAGGAGAGAGGAAGAAGGAGTAGAAGAAAAATTCAAGGTTAAGAACCTAAGTGGGTTGGCCTTCTCAAATGTTCTCTCTGTATTAAATAGAGTGAACACCAGACTGGGAGGGGTTTCCCAGATCAAATTTACAGTAGGGGTGGGCAACTGCAAAGCCGCCAACTATAAAAACACCACAAGAATAGGGTGGGGGGAGGAGAAAAAAAACGTTTCAGGACAGATGAGAAACAGAAAACAATGCCAGAAAATATATAAAATAATTCAGTCAGGCAAAAAATAATTCAGTCAGGCAAAATTAAGACAATACAGAACTCTGAAAGGTTAAAATCCCAAGAAATATACTTATCAATCAGCTATATATTTCAAGATTGTTTGAGAATCACACTTCAGCCAGAACACCAGGAGTTTCCAACAGTGTATGCAGGAATTTACAAACAGAAACTATTTTTAAATCAGCAAGCCTTGAAGCAATCAGATAACACAAAAGCTGTTAGACCAGTTTTATAAACTTCACCACAGGAATAGGGGGAAGCAGTTTCAGGACAGATGAGAAACAGAAAACAATGCCAGAAAATATATAACATAATTCAGTCAGACAAAAAATAATTCAGTCAGGCAAAATTAAGACAATGCAGAACTCTGAAAGGTTAAAATGCCAAGAAATATACTTATCAATCAGCGATATATTTTCAGATTGTTTGAGAATCACACTTCAGCCAGAACACCAGGTGTTTCCAACACTGAGGTTCAAAAGCTTTCTGGCCTTAGACTGTAACTTCTCCCCAGGATGTCTCATTAACATTTAGCATGGCTACACAGACAGCCTGCAGTGATGATTTATTTATTTTATTTACTTATTGTGATCCATATCTTCATACTGCAGCACCAGAGCACTGTCTCTGAATCAGAATTGAGTACCGTGAGGTATACACATTGTGTGTCTCTGAATCAGAATTGAGTACTGCGAGGTATGCACATTGTGTGTCTCTGAATCAGAACTGAGTACCGTGAGGTATACACATTGTGTGTCTCTGAAACAGAATTGAGTACTGCGAGGTATGCACATTGTGTGTCTCTGAATCAGAACTGATTACCCCAAGGTATACACATTGTGTGTCTCTGAATCACAATTGAGTACTGCGAGGTATGCACATTGTGTGTCTCTGAATCAGAACTGATTACCACAAGGTATACACATTGTGTGTCTCTGAATCAGAATTGAGTACCGCGAGGTATACACATTGTGTGTCTCTGAAACAGAATTGAGTACTGTGAGGTATGCACATTGAGTGTCTCTGAATCAGAACTGATTACCACAAGGTATACACATTGTGTGTCTCTGAATCAGAATTGAGTACCGGGAGGTATACACATTGTGCGTCTCTGAAACAGAATTGAGTACTGTGAGGTATGCACATTGTGTGTCTCTGAATCAGAACTAAGTACCGCAAGGTATACACATTGTGTATCTTTGAATCAGAATTGAGTACTGTAAGGTATTCACATTGTGTACACCTTACAGTAACCTTTCTGAATGGGGTCTCGCATCACATATTTTTGTAAAGAACGTTTGAGCAGTATGCCTTCTTTCATTTACAGTTTCCCTTCTGTCCTCTCTCTACTTGTAAAAAAATTACAAAGAATGCAAATTTCTTTCTGTTTCATGACTGCTTATATATTGATTCAAGCATGCACATGTGTGTGTGTATCTTTGAATAATCCTAGCAGTTCAGATGACCGAGTAGACTTTAGTCAAGCTCTGTTGTATTAATCACAGCTATGTCCCAATAAATCAAAAGACAGCAGTGAGGTGAGCTGAACTCTCCCCCTGCAGCACCCATGTTAAAATACATTGCTGAGGTTCAATGAGATGGGTTTTTATGGTGTGTAGTGCACTGCAGCAATACATACACACATATATATATATATATATATATATATATATATATATATATATATATGTGTGTGTGTGTGTGTGTGTGTGTGTGTGTATATATATATATATATATATATATATATATATATATATATATATATATACACATGATTTTTATATGTAATTGTAAACTACACTAATCAACATGCATCCCATCACGCAAACTACATCAAATACACTATCCCAATAACAGAAAATATCCAGACCACACTAATGAATTAAACATTTAGAAACACAAAAATGCAAAATAAACTGAACCCAAAACCAGCACTGTTTTTTGCAATGTTAGTTACTAACACACCATCGCAAACAAAATGCATAAACAATATTTGGGAAGATGAATACAAACCCACAGAATAACAACAGATGCTTAACATAGTTCACTTCTTATGCTACTGTAATTTGTACATACTGTCCATTGCTTATATACACAATGGTTATCATGAATAATTCATCATTGCACTCCTATAGTAAATGTAGGCGAAGGCTAACGATAAGGCGTATGGAGAGTTGTATGAAAGTATGGACACAAATGAGAGATAAAAGAACCTGTACCAATTAGCTAGACAGAGGGACCAAGCTGGGAAAGATGTGCAGCAGGTAAAGGTAATAAAGGATAATGAGGGAAATGTACTCACAAGCGAGGAGAGTGTGTTGAGCAGATGGAAAGAGTACTCTGATGGGCTGATGCATGAAGAGAATGAGAGAGAGAGAATGTTGGATGATGTGGGGATAGTGAATCAGGAAGTGCAATAGATTAGCAAGGAGGAAGTAAGGACAGCTATGAAGAGGATGAAGAATGGAAAGTCATTTGGTCCAGAGGACATACCTGTGGAATCATGGAGGTGTTTAGGAGAGATAGCAGTGGAGTTTTTAACCAGATGGTTTAATGAAATCTTGGAAAGCGAGAGGATGCCTGAGGAGTGGAGAAGAAGTGTTTTGACACTGATTTTTAAGAATAAGGGTGATGTGCAGAGCTGCAGTAACTACAGAGGGATACAACTGATCAGTCACAGCATGAAATTATGGGAAAAACTAGTGAAAGCTAGGTTAAGAAGGGAGGTGAAGATTAGTGTGCAGCAGTATGGTTTCATGCCAGGAAAGAGCAGTACAGATGTGGGTGTTGATGGAGAAGTGTAGAGAAGGTCAGAAGGAGTTGCATTAGGTCTTTGTGGACTTAGAGAAAGCATATGACAGGGTGCCTAGACAGAAGTTGTGGTACTGTATGAGGAAGTCGGGAGTGGCAGAGAAGTATGTAAGAGTGGTACAGGATATGTATGAGGGTAGTGTGACAGTGGTGAGGTCTGCAGTAGGAGTGAAGAATGCATTTAAGATGGAGGTGGGATTACATCAAAGATCAACTCTGAGCCCTTTCTTATTTGCAATAGTGATGGACAGGTTGACAGATGAGATCAGACAGGAGCCCCCATGGAATATGATGTTTGCCGATGACATTGATCTGTAGTGTGAGTAGGGAACAGGTTGAGGAGACCCTGGAGAGGTGAAGATATGTACTAGAGAGGAGAGGAATGAAGGTCAGCAGGACTAAGACAGAATATATGTGTGTGAATGAGATGGAGGGTAGAGGAATGGTGAGGATGCAAGCAGTAGAGTTGGCGAAGGTGGATGAGTTTAAATACTTGGGATTAATAGTTCAGAGTAATGGTGAGTGTGGAAGAGAGGTGAAGAAGAGAGTACAGGCAGGGTGGACTGGGTGGAGAAGAGTATCAGGAGTCATTTGTGACAGACTCTTAACATTAAGAGTGAAATAGAAGACCTACAAGAGGGTAGTGAGACCAGCTATTTTATATGGGTTGCAGACGGTGGCACTGACAAAAAGGCAGGAGTCAGAGCTGGAGGTGGCAGAGCTAAAGATGTTAAGATTTGCACTGGGTGTGACGAGGATGGACAGGATTAGAAATGAGTACATTACATGGTCAGCTCAGGTTGGCCGGTTTGGAGACAAAGCAACACAAGCAAAACTGCTTTGGTTTGGACATGTGCTGAGGAAGGATGCTGGGTATATTGGGAGGAGGACGCTAAGAATGGAGCTGCTAGATAAGAGGAAAAGAGGAAGACCTAAGACAAGGTTTATGGATGTGGTGAGAGAGGACATCCAGATAGCTGGTGTGACAGAGCAAGATGAAGAGGGCAGGAAGAATTGGAAACAGATGATCCCCTGTGCGACCCCTAATGAGAACAGCCGAAATAAGACACTGCTATAGTAAATGAAATATAAGTTGACTATGGCAGCAGTCAATATACTGTGATAGTAATGAGTTTTGCCATCCGCAAGATTGTTGACAAGTTGTGCAAATAATGATCTGCATGGCTACCATATATGTAATGATGTGTTTTTGTGTGTGCGTAAGTGTGGGTGCACATGTATATTTGATTACTGTAAGCCTGAAAGTCACTGGAAGCAGGACTCTTACATAAAGTCACAGTTTTATTGTGTAGATTCACAGAAAACATCAGAAATTATAGCTCACTTTTATCAAACAAAGAGGCAGTACCTTGAATGTCTTTATCATAAAGTCTGATGTCATATATCACCTCCAATTTGGTAACAGACTGGGAAGCATGTCAGTCCACTGAAGGCAGTTTCAGTGAACGCAAAGAAACTGAAGCCAGTTCTCTAAAACTGCCTTCAATGAAAGTGGAGATTGTCTTTTTCTCCACTGTTGTGCAACTATAGAGTGGCTATATATAATTCTGGGGGGTGCAGGGGGGGGGCTAACAAACTGGTCTATTTGTATTTGTTGAAACTGCCTTTGATGGATTTAGATGGACCCATAGGCTGTATTTAATCATATGTGACTGCTTCAGTCCATGTCAGACCATCTTCCTCAGCTTTAGGAGCAACAAAAGCAGTTTTTAGCTGAGTTGGTCCTGAGTCACATCCACAAGAGGCCCTGATAAGCCTGTTGAACCCAAGTCTTGTATCGTTGAATAAAGTCCCTGCTTTACTCCACATTAAACTTCCTACTGAGGGGCTTACTTCCTTGTTTGTTTCTTAGTTTTTCCAAGCAGAAACTTGTGCAACACTTTTAAGGGTGTATACTTCTATTTCCATACATAGTGTTACAGCTACCCCCACACTTAGCACAAAACCATCAGTTTTTGACACACAGTTTAGTTATTCATTTATTTAAATTGTTAGCTGGGGTACAGCACCCATCCACAAGAAACATTTTCACTTAGCCAGACAGCATGGTCTGGTTAAGAGACTTGATCAAAGTCACAAAGTAGGCATATGGTGGCAGAAGAACCTAAACCCTGGAACACAGGAAGGAACACAGGAAGTAGCTCATTAAACCCTGGAACACAGGAAGCAGCTCATTAAATCCTGGAAAACAGGAAGCAGCTCATTAAATCCTGGAAAACAGGAAGGAATACAGGAAGCAGCTCATTAAACCCTAGAACACAGGAAGGAACACAGGAAGCAGCTCATTAAACCCTGGAACACAGGAAGCAGCTCATTAAACCCTGGAACACAGGAAGCAGCTCATTAAACCCTGGAAAACAGGAAGGAATACAGAAAGCAGCTCATTAAACCCTGGAAAACAGGAAGGAATACAGGAAGCAGCTCATTAAACCCTAGAACACAGGAAGGAACACAGGAAGCAGCTCATTAAACCCTAGAACACAGGAAGGAACACAGGAAGCAGCTCATTAAACCCTAGAACACAGGAAGGAATACAGGAAGCAGCTCATTAATAGGTCATAGTTTAATCTTCTGCACTAACTACTGGATGAATTGTAGGACTTCGGCAATCATCATCATTCCTACAAGCTAGTCCAGGCCTTCGGATCACTGTGCACTGGCAGAATTACAGGGATATTACCCAGTGGCACAGCTTTTGTTTTTATCATCTGTGTTTACTCAGCCATTGTAATGAGGCATGATCAGTTACTGGTTGAAATTGCCCATTTTACTACTAAGCACTCTCTTTTAATTACAATATAGTTCACTGCATTTATTCTTTCAGTCATCTGTAGCAGCCCTTGCCACTTAGCTAGAAATTTGTTCTCCACAGTGGGCACTAATACTAATATCCAGTCTCCTTGGTAAAAGTCTCTACATGCGATATTTTTATTATAAAATCATTATTGCATCTGCTGTTTTACTATGGACACAACAAGCCTTGGGATATCCTGCAAACTACAATAGTGCTCTACCACACTTTTAAATGGCATTTTCTTTTTTCCATGTTAGCAATATGAAGCAATCATCTAGAATAAATGATGTTCAAAAGTTCAAAAGGGGCATATCTAGATGAAGCTGGTGGAACCTTTCCTATAGCAGACAATAAGTAGGGTAGCAACTGGTCCCACTACTTCCTGTCTGGGTCAGTAATTTTCCTTAGCATGGACTCCAGTGCTGAGCTGTGGCTGCTAGGTTAACATCTTCAGAAGGTTAACTTTTAAGCACTGGCATAACTGGTGAAATACATTTGATATAAAGGAAGCAGAGGATCTTAGTATCATCGTGGAAAATGATGAAAACCGTTCTGTAGCAACACCGTTATCATTGACTTTGCATAAGGGTACTGCTGTTAGAAATTTTGTAGAATAGTCCATTATTAAATAATTTTAAATAAAAAAAAAAACTATATATATATATATATATATATATATGTATATATATATATATATATATAAACCCTTGATAGATGTTACTATTGGCCTCACAATCCTATCGGTATGTTCAAAAGGGATACATGTCAAGTCGTTGATAGTAGTTTCAACGAATGCAACAACAACAACAAAAAAAAAAGATCACCAAAACCACCTTCAGTAAACATTATGATAATTTTTTTTGCAGGGAGCAAGCCCCCTGCACCTCCCTGATACTCCCTGGAATTATATACCAACTCCTAGGCTGCACAACAATGGAAAAAAAGGCATTCTCTGCTGTTCGTGAAAGTAGTTTCAGTGAACTGCTTTCCACTTATTTTGCGCTTGCTAAAATTACGTTCAACGACCTTACATGCACCCGTTAAAAAGGCACTTCTATAATAGGTACCAGATAATTGAAAACTTAAACCAAGGATGGGTTGTAGTTTTAAGAATTCTGGAAAAGAAGCACAGAAAGTTTCTATCTCTTTCATTATGCCTGGCCAGTAAAATTTGGCTATCAATTTTGTCTTAGTTTGGTCCATTTGGCTATCAGTTTTGTCTTAGTTTGGTCCACACCTAGGTGACCTCCTAACATGGTTACAAGCTAGCTCATTAATAGTGTTCTATAAGGTTTTGACACTAGAAAAGGATGTAGAATTTCTTCACTATACTTACTCTATATAAGAGGTCATCTTTTAAATCAAAACAGAGGTAAGAAATAATGGCAACATCCTGTTCACTGTCACACCCTACAACCTTGGTTATATTTTCTCTTGGCCTACATAAAGTATTATCTTCACATTGCACTTTTTTAACATTTATGTGGCTTTCCTTTAAGTCAAATAACAGGGTTACTTTCTTCACTAGCTTAACTTGAGGAGGAAGGAATAGCTTCCCCCACTAAACACTTGCACTGTATCTTCTTCTATGCCTTCCCCTAAAAAGGGTAATTTAAACAAACTTTTCAAACTTTTATTTCTCTGCTTTCCGTATAAGCACCTCGAGTGCTTTATTTTCTTTTATGCTGTTCTCCCTCTATCTTAGTGAAAATGGACTCTACCCTCTCACTTGCCTTTTCCTGTGTATGCTACCCTCCCTTTGGAAAACGTAACTCAGAAAAAAAATGCATCTTCAGTTTTACATTTTATTACTTGAAGATACCTATTTCTTAGTTTCTGTTTTTACTTGAGTTTTCTGCCTTGAATTAACAGACATGGGCTCAGAACGTTGTATATTCTTACTAATGTCAATTATACTATTTATTTGCTCTGAGAGTCCTCATTTTAGTAGCTATCTTTTACTGTTCTCCTTCCTGTTTCTGTGCTACTACTTCCTGTAATCTTCTGTGCAGTCTTTTGTCTTATATTTATTTTTACTTCAGAGTTTTCGGTCAGTTTACCTTCAGTTTTTAGGTTTCAGATACTCGGACTTTGAGGTAGGTTTGTAGTAAAATACATGATTATTTTTGCTGTCTAATCACACTCAGCTTCTTGCCTCTTTAGTATCACCTATATTAACTCATTTCTCTAGGTTTTGATTTATGTCCTCTGCATGAGTGACATTGTCTTCATTTTCTTCCCAGTCTTATACTGAAAGAACATTTCAAGTTGTTGTTTTATCTCTTTTTATTAGGTATATCAATCCACCAAAGCTTATCTATCATTTCTCCCTCCTTACACATTTTCCACAGTGCTTTAAAATGTGGACCATATTTTCCTAATATGAAATCATGAGTCATGTTGGGAGTTACAGACATTGAATGCACAAGCATTCATAGAAGTGTTTGAATTCTTGATAAATTAAGGGGTATTCCTTTTTACCACAATAAATACATATTGCCTCCACATTTTGTTGGTTAATCTTATGCCTAAATACTAGGGAACTTTTGACAAGGGTAATAATTTTGCCAGTGTCTAGCAGCATTTGAAATTTTCTTCTCCCAACAGGTGCAATTTCCTCTGCATTAGTGAAACAGAATTTAGCTATGTGACACCCCCCACCCCACACATCTGAAACAGATAACACATTACTTGTTACTTTTTTCACAGCAAATGGCACATACTGAATTACAGCTTTAGACTTAGAAGCAGAAAATTCAGTTTTCAATTTTCTTGGGTGGCGAAAGCCAGGGTACCTTTTTGGCTAGGCTTGTATAGGCCCTAGGGCCAATAGCCTTGCACCTACCTATGAACCCATGAACCTAAAAATAGTGGGTCATTAACTAATAAACATTCTACTAAATTATCTAGCTTGTTATAATTCTAAGGATTACTATGAAATGGCAACTTTCTTATAGTATCAGTCAAAGCTCTTTTAAATTGGTCCACTGCTAAAGTTTCTAATATTACTGTTAATATCAGGTTCTAGCAAAAGCTTTAAATTTCTTTAGCTTTACATAGTCTGCATAATCATTCCCCTCCATATCCACATATGTTTTAATGCCTCTCTTGTCAGCTGGGAGGACAAGAGTTTTTCCCATTTTGATCAATTCCAGCTTTTTTGGGTGGTGTATTATTCAAAAATTACCAGATAGGATTGAAGATCACCCTCCATATTTGTTTTTATGGCAATCACATTTTCAGGGAGTAGCTAGTACATTAGCCAGTACAAACAGCTGTTGTTGAGGTTACACTAGCTTCTGGCAGTCTCTACCTTAAAGTCCACAAGTGTTTTTAGTAGTTTGTCTGTTGTTGTAGGTAAGAAGTAACACTGAGAGATAGCAGAAGAAAATTCAAGTCTGTAGTACACCAGGAACAGCAGAGCAAAAAAATTTGTATTAGTAAGCACACCAGGAACAGCAATAGAAACATCTCAGAGAAACATTAGCAACTTCATAAAAAAGAGTAACCCAAACAGATTATGCACTTGGCAGCAGATATTTTAAAAGGAGTATTATACTTGGCAATCCATGGCTAAACTGCCCACATTCTCCACTAGTGTAAGTCTGATAGACACAGGAACAAGAACTTTTATATAAAAACAGAGTTTTAATGCTGTAGATCACTTGTCTTTCAACAAACAAATAAAACAGTACCTTGATTACCCTCACCATAAAGTCCATTTTCATACAACCTCTCTTGCAAAACTGGCTGACTGTATCACAAGTTACTTCTACAAGCCCTGTCAGGCCTTCTTTTCAGCTTCACAAACAATGCAAAGAAATTTTCACGTGAGATGCTCCCAGGTTACATCAAAAACAGTCATGACTGGGATGTTGAACTCCATAAGTCCTGGGTCTCTGGATAAAGCCCCTACTTTACACCACACTAATGATCTTGTTGAGGAACTCACTGGTTTGCTGCCTCAAGAATACCACATTACTATTGGCAATTCAGTTCTCATTAACAGATTAATACAATCTGTACTTTGAGAATTTTCCCAACACAAACTTCATCAACAATTTTAAAGGCCTCTGTTTCCTTTAAAGGTCATTGTTTCAATATACAAAATTGTGTGTGTGTGTGTGTGTGTGTGTGTGTGTGTGTGTGTGTGTGTGTGTGTGTGTGTGTGTGTGTGTGTGTGTGTGTTGATATCAATAGATGGATAGGTAGGTAGGTAGATAGATATAGACAGTTGATGGATCAACATGCATCACTCATCTGTGCAACACAACTGAGCTAATGTATGTATTGAGCAAAGGGCAGTTTATGCGAACGCTGTTGCGGGTGACTTCCAGTTGGTTGACAAAGGTGAGTGATAGGACTAAGAGTTTATGTGCAAGTGTGTGTGTTTTGGGGTTAGGGTAAGAGTTAGATAAGTGGATACATTTAGTGTGTTTGTGCAAGTGTGAGTGTTTTAGGGTAAGGGTAATGGTTAAGTAAGGGGATAGATTTAGTGTGCGTGTGTGTGTGTGTGTGTGTGTGTGTGTGTGTGTGTGTGTGTGTGTGTGTGTGTGTGTGTGTGTGTGTGTGTGTGTGTGTGTGTGTGTGTGTGTGTGTGTGTGTGTGTGTGTATGTGTGCGTGCGTGTGCATGCATGTGTGTGTGCGTGTGTGTGCGTGCGTGTGTGTGCGTGTGTGTGCGTGTGTGTGTGTGTGTGTGTGTGTGTGCGTGTGTGCGTGTGTGTGTCTGTGGGTGTGAGTACTTTATGGTTAAGATAAGGGCTATGTAAGACAATAAGTTTAGTTTGTGTATGATGAGTATCCATACTGTCTTGTGTAGTGGTAGTGTTATGGAAAGGGCTTTTATAAGGTAAGTCTACATTAGGATTAAGAGCAGGGTTAGGGTTAACAGGCATTACTAAGGTGGAGTTGGGGGGGGGCAAAGAATTTGTTTCAGTACAGTGCAAAAAAGAAAAAGTTTACAGCTGGCTTCCTTATCCTAGGTTTTCTGTACTATCGTAACAGGGTCAATATGAATAAAGGGTGTTTTGCTTTACTGACATGTGCTCTTGGTTTTGTATTTACCTTAAATTGTTGCTGCTGCACTACAATTATGGAACATAATGACTACATGAATGTTAAACTGACCTTGCCTTCTGTTGTGTAATACCTAAATAAGCTTTAAATGGCTGTTACCAAAAGTAGTGTATTTATAATCATCTGTACCTGTTTTGTACATCGGCTATTTATTAACTTGTCCAATGCCCTGCTAATGATTAACTGCCTCTGCCTCATTAGGTTGATTAATCGATGTTTCAGTTAACAGACACTAATAAAATAAAATAAAATACACTTTGCTTGCTTGCTGCTTACATCGACAACGATTTGTGATGATTCAACAACCCCCAGAGTTAAAATAATCTCTTGTTTTTGTTTTCTGGTCCCTAGGCAGTGATTACGTGAATATTCTGCATAGGTAACTCGCCAAGACAACTGTATCTGCTGTACAAGAATTTCAAGTTACATTTTTTTCATCCTTTTCCATCTGTTTTATCAAACTAAAAATAATGAATTTCTCCACTCACAATTATTTTCAGGTAAACCACATTTCTAATGGGCTGTGTGCTGCTGTTTCCTGCTCCTTTATTAAAATTTCACTTGATCACCCCAGTAGAAAACATAACCTGATACTTTGGATCGCAAGTTGCATCAGGGACCAGTACAACACAGACCACTGGAACTTCAGACCTATAGAAAGCACTTTCTTTTAAGCCATCCCTATTTGTACAGATGGTTGCCCAGTGCCATTTTAAGAACCATTTATACTGCTTCCTGAATAGCTCTGTATTCATTATTATTAAATATTATTACTCTGTTAGCAACATTTTCTTGTCAGAATCATCATTGTAGGCTACAAGATTAACTTTTTGCAATGACAGTTTTGTGAAATGTCACATCTCTACATTTCAAAGGATTGAGCCACCATTACTATAGGTACACAACCCAGATATCTGTCCTATTACAGAACCTTGGTTCCAGTCTAAAAGACAATTCTAATTTTATCTATAGAAAATATATAGTTGGACTGTACTGGGAAAGCATTGTAAAAGGGTGGGGAAGTGTTTTTGTTACATAAAAGCAGTGCATGACTTTACAGCATTTCAAGCCCACCACAAGTCCCAAGTTATATGGTAGCATCTCACCCAAAAACATACATGTATCTAGACATTACTCAGAAACAACACCCATCAGACCATAACCTAGCAAACAGCTGTTTAACTAAAATTGTATCCTACCTAACTGAAAGTAAATACATATTTATCAGAGACTTCAGCAATAATGTACCTCAACTTACTCAGTAACAACTAAAATTTCATCAAATTCACCTTGCAGTCTATAGTCTATATAGCACTTATCACTGGCAGAAAATTAATCTTCTCAATGTAACATCTAAACAACTAATCATGTTCTTCTTAATCTTGCACTCATAAAAAAGACACTTTATATAGATATGTACCATCCTATCAGTGTAAGTATCCATATACTAATTTTGTATGACCCTTTGAAAGAGTTAAGCCACCACACTCATTAATAGCCACTGGGCCATATTGCACATGTCTACCTTAACTTCAGGCTATACCTCTTTCACACAAATTGTGCTCCTGTAATAATAATAATAATAATAATAATAATAATAATAATATGCCCATTACAAAAGAAGAGAACTAGGTTCAGTAATTCTTCTTGGATTACTCCTCAAATCAGAGTTATAATACAAAAGATGTATCTCCACTAGGGTGTCAACCACCTGTCCACTTGTCTGCAGTTTAAAAGAAGAAGAAATTATGTTTTTTTAAATAAAATATGTTGAAGGATGGTCGGGAGCAGGGCATAGAAACAGCACCTGAATGACTAGGCAGAAGGGGGAGTGTTGTGAATCTGGCCACCTGGTTGTTGTGCCAGTAGGTAGAAGGAACATCCATTTTGCTGCATAGATATCAGCACCATCACCTATTGGATTACATGGAGAATGGTATGATCATGTTATGCTTTATGGATATTGGTTTTGTCAAATGTTGGACTACATGGATACTGGTACTATCACATGGTATCATGCATGAATACTGACTAGTAGCATCACATGTTGTACTGCATGATATTGGTGTCATCACATGTAACTACATAGATACTGGTGCCATCACATATTGTACTACATGGATACTGGTGCCATCACATGTTGTAATGCATGGATACTGGTACCATTGCATGTTGTACTACAGTGATACCGGTCCCATCACATGGATGCTGGTACCATCATATGGTATAATGCATGGATACTGTCTAGTACCATCACATGTTGTACTGCATGATATTGGCATCATCACATGTTGTAATGCATGGATACTGGTACCATTGCATGTTGTACTACAGTGATATTGGTGTCATCACATTGTAAGGCATGGATACTGGTATAATTGCATGCTGTACTACAGTGATACTGGTGCCATCACATGTTGTAATGCATGGATACTGGTACCATTGCTTGTTGTACTACAGTGATACTGGTGCCATCACATATTGTACTAAATGGATATTGGTGTCATTGCATGTTGTAATGCATGGATACTGGTACCATTACATGTTGTACTACATTGATACTGGTGCCATCACATTTTGTAATGCACGGATACTGGTACCACCACAAGAGCTGTCTTTGCTGATCTAACCAAAGCTTTGTTTACACTGACCATTAGCTTTTTCTAGCCAGACTAAAGGACCTCAGCTCTCTGATATCCCACTTAGTGCATGATTACTTGTCTAAGAGGTACTTCATCACCATCAGGACTTAAACTCATTAATACTATCACTCTAGTTCTCACTATTCATCCTTCAGCACTACTAATATAAGCAGAGTTGCAAAGAATGACATTAGGTCCTGACTCATGCAGGAGTTAATTCTGAAGAGCAGTTTAAAACTCAGCACCTCAAGATCAATATGACCAAAACTAAATCAATGACCTTTGAAATGAATGCACAGCTAAAGCCTCTCCCTCAAAGCTGAGCTGTCGAGTATGTAGCCGGATTAAAACACAGAAACATGAAGACTTTTAAAAACCCTTGGAAGATCATTCAACCCATGCTTCATCTGTAGTCACTACCTTCCCACCTCCTATTTTAAACTACAGAAAAAAGGACTTGTGACAATACTGGCAGATTTCTACACCCTGAAGCTAATGAGAATATATAGTATTGTGTTTTCTTGACACAGTTAGAATATGGTCTACCACTGCTAATTGTTCTCTTGCAGATCAAATAAAAGTCAATAGAGATACTCCATAACATGATTGCCCAGTTTAACTTCCAATAATTACCCAGGTAACTCTTACTTGCTGCAGCTTTAATGACTCCTCTCTGTCGCTAGAACTGAAATGCAGCGTATACTGTTTCTGAACAGTCTTCACTCAGACTTATTGCCCTCCACTATCAGAACCTCATTACACACGACAGTGGTTCATCACTTTCCTCCACCTCTAGGTTCATTTCTTTTTTCCTTTTTTTTTTTTCTTTCTTTTTTGTCTCGACCTTTAGACAATTGCCCTGAATGAACACATTATACTTTATATCACCACCTATATTCTTTCTGAGTTAGTTAGCCTTTATTGGAAACACAAACCGCTGTGGGTTTTCCTTTCCTTTCATGTATAATGTTATTCATTGCTACTTACATCCTATCTATATCTTGTCTCTTATAGCGATAATGTATGATGTTTTCCTCTGTATTTTTTTTTTTTATTTATTAGCTCTTGGTCTAGGTCACAGTTGAAAGTGGCTATTTTTGGTGTGTCTTCTTATGAGATTAGCAAGTAAATACATAAAAAATAAAATGTAAATATTATTAAATGGTATTGTTATATTTTATACATTTTATGGAGTAATACTAAATTGTGGTAATGCTGACATATTTATGTGTTCTTTCCTGAAATGGTTATCTAGCATGAAAGAACCCACAAATATGTCAGCATTACCACAATTTACTAACATCACATGTTGTACTGTGTGGAACAGTACATAGACTGTGGAATTTTTATCTGAGATTAAGTAGGTAAAAGTGGGAATGCGTTGAATTATTTCCTTAAAGTGCGACACCTGAATCATGCATAACGAACCAAGTACAGCTTTCATCACCGTGTGTGTGTGTGTGTGTGTGTGTGTGTGTGTGTGTGTGTGTGTGTGTGTGTGTGTGTGTGTGTGTGTGTTTAGGTTTGTAAGGGAACATTACACACCATTATCTGAACAGCTTTTCAAGTCATGATTATAAGAAGATGAGGCATAATCTGTCTGACAACATATGCAAAAACACACACATACACACACACACACACACACACACACACACACGCACACACACACACACACACGCACACACACACACACACACACACACACACACACACACACACACACACACACACACACACATATATATATATATATATATATATATATATATATATATATAAGCAAACTTTTTCAGAAGCGTTTCATATTCAGATATGCATGATACCAGAATCATAGGAAATAATATCACTCTGGTTTATGTAACTGGCATTGTTTGGGGAGCAGTATTATTCTGTTCAGTGGGGTCCTAACTTTTGATAAAGTGCTGTGAACAGACATTCTGTAAAATCTGTGGAAAAAATAAAAGTACATTCCATACAAAATGCTATGTTTTACTGTTTTTTTTTAATTGCAATTGCAAGAAATTGCCAACATACCTATCCTCAAATGACTACACATGTGCATTCTTATTTCCAAGGCCAGCAGGCTTATATAATCTGTGGATATGCCTGGATGAACACACATGCTGACTGCATAACTCTTAATGAGAATTCTTTAACTGTTAATGAGAATTCTTCCCTGAAGCCACAAATGTCATTAGAACTTTTAAAAAATAAATAATCTTTATTTTTTTATTTAAAGTTCTCTAGAAGGTCAAAAATCAGATACAAGATAGCCTCATTGTTGAACGGTACCAAGGTATGTTAAACCTTAAAGCAAGTCAAATGATGGGAAATTTCTCATATTATTTATAAGGATTAATTTCTTAAATATAAAAAGAAACAAAGCTAATATAAACCTTCACTTCTTAAACTTCTACAATTTAATTGATTTTTAACATTTTTTTCTTGTCTTGTGTTAATTACTTTATAATTTGGTCTCAGGCATTTATATATACTGTATATAGTTTTATTGTTATTTCATTTGTAAACATTTTTGTTTCAGTTTATTCACTTTTTATTATCTTTTAAAATATTGTTATATATTTTAAACATTATAAGAAAAAAGCTTAATAAACCATTTTTAGCAAAAATAAATAAATAAATGACAGAATTTTTAAAAATCAGAATGCTACACTTTTACATTCAGGAATCATTTTATTATTTTAAGTTGGCACTTGTGTGAGTCCTTTGTAAAACATATTTTTCAAGAGGAAATGATTATGTATACTCCTGCTCCCACATAAAAGTTTAATCTTCTTTTTCACAAAAGTATATGTGAGCTGGATTTTCTTAGGGGAAATAACTTCATATAGGTTTGTCCCATACCTAGCAATTTCTTCTTCATTTACATGTGAGAATACATTATTTGTTATCTACATTTAACAAAAAATTAAGATGGAGTCATATCACATGTAAAGACAACAATTCTTCACTAAGGCTGAAATGCAACCATAAAAATGAAAATGCCAGAAATCCTGGGAAACAGAGAATCAGGATATGAGTTCTGTGTAACATATTACAATAGAAGCTGCCCCCTCCCCAAAATGTATACAGTCTACCCAGTGACCACCAAGACGGTGTTTTCATGGACTGCACCTGATCCTGAGTTTTTAATGTGAATAGCATAGGACTCAACAAAGTACTGACATCCAAGCATGCTCCATAGGATGATAGACAACTGGGATGAAACCTAATATGCCTTTATTGTACCTGAACATTTTGGATCAGATGTCTTGGAAGCTGGAGGCCTTTACATCACTAAGATTTAGTGAAGTGAGTCACTAATTCAGAATTCACAGCTTTGACCTCCATGCTAAGTAAGTACGCCTCCTTTATAATGGACCCCACAGCTTAAGTTAAGGCTTAATGGATACAACATTTGTTTCATCTGGGATCTGCAGGTGTAGGACAGGGGTAAGAGACTGACATGTCTAAGTCCTTCCTTTATAAGTGAAAAGATCCCTTCCCCATATCAGAATCTATACCCTTAGCAAAGGCCCATACTGAAGCAACTGTAATAAAAATCCATATTGTGGTCCTGGTCAAGCAGGGAAAGCACATGTTGTGTGACTAACACATGAAGAAAAGAAAACTCTTAATGGGCACTACAAGATGAGGTAGGTGAGACTCATCAGTCTATATTTCCTGAGTGACAAAAATAGCAAAATGGTAGGCAAATTCTCTTTATCAAAACTTAATGGAAATGGGAAAGTCCGTCCTTGTCTATTTTGAGGATTATGTGTGGCAGGTCAGACAGCCCAGTATCTAATACTTTCCGAGGCTATAACGCTTGGTTGTTATATATAATTCACAACACACAAGGATACCTCTCATGATTTCTTTTTCATGTTCTAAAGATAACCATCCCTTATAAAAAAAACGGCCCCACGGTACAAAATCAATGCTTTTTTGTGCAAAAAGACTACTTGAAGTATTTAAATATGTCTGTGGTCATGTCACTGTTCATTTTCCTTTTGCAGCCGTAAGGTCAGTTTAACTCGTGTTTTTTCTTCCTCCTTTTTTGAGGAAATACAACTGACTTACCCTGCCCTGCTCAGAGGAAATACAACTGACTTACCCTGCCCTGCTCAGAGGAAATACAACTGACTTACCCTGCCCTGCTCAGAGGAAATACAACTGACTTACCCTGCCCTGCTGAGAGGCTTTGCCTATCTCACCCTCTCACCTATTTGTAGTTTGGTATTTAGAGTTAAGTTTTCTAATGATTATTGCTTAGTCCATTGTTTGTTTGTTTGTTTTTTAAGTTAACTTGATTGCTCTTCACTGTTTTTTTTTTTTTTTGGGGGGGGGGGTTGTTTTTTTGTTTTTTTTTTTGCTGGTACCTTGAGGTTACTTGGCTTTTAAGTGCAATGTACTTAATTGTCAGTCACAGAAGGAAATAATTTAAGAAGTGTAAGAAGTGAAGATATGGGGAGTTGGCTGGCTAGTTTCGGAGTAAACAGTCGTGGCTGTATGCAGTTCTGTTCTGCTTGTATAACTTTCTTTAGTTTTGAGATGTCAGGGCAGTGTGTGCAGTCAGTGTCTGGTTATTGTGGTAAATACATTTCATTTAAATAATTTAAATAGAATAAATCTATTAGGGTATTTCAGACAATGAATACCACATGGGATATATCTAGGCCAATAGCTAAACCATTAGGACAGCATTTTTTAAACTTCTGCTTTGAAACTTGAGCCTCTGTGTCAGTGCCTGATGCAGACAAAACCTGGAATGTTATTTGGGATCTCCAGCAACAAGTCTGTGTGTCATCTCATAGTTAAACGTCCCATCATTACACATATACTTTCTCATGGAAAGGGAACAGCTATAAAGACTATAAAACTATTAATTATTCCCAAATGTTTCAAATATGCAAAGGATTATCTGACCGTAGTTAAGTTTGTCAGATATCTGCTTCGTGATAAATTCAGGATTACCATGATAATATACGTATAAATGATGGTAATGAATTTTTAGATCATGTTTTTTGTCATTGTCCTTGCAGCGTTATATGGTTTAGTTATACTCCAGCCCCAAAGGAGCAGAATTAGCTAATTGGTTTTGTACAGCAGTAAAGTACAGTGAGTTATTAGAGGGAGACAGTGGAGCATGTCAGCCCCATTAGTGTAAACCTAGAACCAACCAATCTGCTCTCACAGACTTCCTTAGCCACATGCAGGGTAAACAATGCTTGCATGGCCTGCCTAAGTGCAAAGTCAGTTAAAGCATGTCCTCAAATGTTTAGCTGGTGAGCTGCACCAGCATTTGCGAAATAATTAATAATATACTTTAAAAAACAATCTAAGTCTGCCTTAATTGCAAGAAGTGATCATATTTTAACAGAACAACCCTTCAGGTTTATGTAAATACTTCACATAGTTTGCTTTTTGTCAGTTGCTTGATAGCCTATGACAATATTATTCTGGAAAACTTGGAAGAATTTAAAGCTTAATATGTTTGCATGTTTGTTGACCATGCAGAAAGGTTATAGCCATATATAGCATTTATTACTTAGTTTGTTAATATAGAAATTGTATAACATGAAACTGAACAGCCAGTGTTGTAGCTTTTAATCTCAAGCTACGAATCTGTTAACAAGTGCCTTTATTGTATAAGCACCATGTTTTATTTCCAAATGTCTAACTCATAATGTGTACAACTATAATGACTAGGGGAAGCTGATAATACTCTCAAACTGAAGTCAGTCTATACTTTACCACTCTATTTAATAATATCTAACAAATCTGTTTCTAGCTGCTCATGTTCCCTTTGCCTTGGGCACTAGTTACTTGAGATCATTAGTATTTTGATCAATTTTAAAAAGGCCCTCATTTGAAGATTTATGTTTTGTTTACTGTTAATAATTGCTAAACATATTACTAAATCCTAACTTCTAGGTATGCCTTTACTGTCTTATTATATTTTGTTTTAACATCATATCCAAGGTTATTCTTGAGGGCATTGAGGCATTAGTCATGTCCGGACTGAGTTACTGGGGACAGACCATACTTTAAGAGTATATTTTTAGTCCTTTTACAAGGATCACTCTCAACATCCCACCAGGATAATATGCTCTAGCAGAACTGTAATCAGTGAGACCATATCATGGGCATTATTTATTTACATACTTTAAGTAGCTTCAGTTTTCTGGCTAGTTTTTGCTTGTTTAGTGAGGCAGGCCATCATGTGGCTTGTAAATATTCTCTATCATTCTTACAGTCCACAAGAATGCCATTGTAAATTATTTGTTTATTTTTGTTAGTTAGTTAGTTAGTTAGTTAGTTAGTTAGTTAGTTAGTTAGTTAGTTAGTTATACATTTATATGTAGGTTTATGTTTGTTTATCTAGCCAATTTTCAGAAGTGCACTATTAGGTCTTAGAGGTGGGTTAGCTGCTTTAATTTCATAATTAACATTGCTGTCTATGTGCTTGTTAAGCAGTTGATAATCTGATGTAAAATCTGTTTTCCTGGTGGAGGGGTATTTATGCCTTACCAAATAATTTATGTAAAATAAAATCAATATTGTGGAGAGACAGGTAGGCATGAATTTCATACAATTCAACAGAACTACACCTAGGTTATTGGCAGTATCAGCATTCACTTTTGAAACCACTGCTGCACTCCACCACCATCAGCATCTGCCTATAACACCCCTTGACAGTGTCCTCCTGAGCCAGCTATTCCCTTTCCACTGCCTAGTTACAGCTCTGCAGTTCTATATAATTTAAATATGATGATGAAGGGGGTTCAGAATTTCATCCTGGCAATTGCAAGGAGTCTGAGTTGTATCCAAAATGAAACTAGACTGTCACTTGATTAATAACATGAATGCCAATATCTGCTTCATTTAAGAAATCCATATGTGTACATCAGAATTTGATATGTATGAAAAGGATTGGGCCCATCACATTTTTGTTTCCTCTAGTCTAACTAAAAGTTGTGGAGTGGATGTTCTAGGAAAAAGTGGTTTACCTCAACAAATAATTTAGGTTCAAAATGCCCCCAGGAAAGATTTACTCTTCTGGAATGAAGGAACTAATCTTTCACAGACTCTCTTTTTAGCTTCTGCATAGATTCTACAGCAGCACAATTCAAACCTTTTCCTTCAGGTATTATAGACATGCTGCTACCTTTAATAATCATGAAATTATTAAATCATGGACTTTAAGTATTCACTCTTCTCTAGAAAAACAAGGCACTATCTCTGCATATCACAATAGGAACTTGAAGATTACAGAATGATATAATACAGATATATGACCTTTTTCAGTCCTGTGATATAGTATATCTTAAAGCCACAATTACACCTTTATCAGTGAGTCACAAAACATGGTCAAGGACTGATTTTTTAATATCTACAATATTTCTGAGATTTCATGTTTTGTGTAATATAGAACCAGAATCCTTCTCAGATCATTCATTAATTCATATAAAAATTACTCTTCACAGTAATCTATGAGTTTTATCAAACTGCAGATGAAATTCAAACTAGTTACACAATCCTGAGATATCCAATCAAATAGTTACTTATACAATCTTATTTTGCATTTCAGCAGAACTCAGTGCTGCCATATAATTTCACATGAGATGCTTCTAAATAAACCCTTAGGGGTCTATTTAATCAGTAATGACTCATTCACCCCTACTCTTCCCCTTTTTTTATTTTTTATTTTTCCTTACACTTTTTTTATTGTTCCTCTGTTTATTATTCTGTTCCTTCTCCTAATCATTTTTCATCCCTGTTTTAACTTATTCACAGAGCATTGCCAAAGTAAGCAAATTAGTTTCTGTGTAATACATTTCAAAAATAGAGAATTTCAACTAAATTTTAATTCAGAGATGTTTGCATCACTGGTTGAACTTAAATTGCTGCAAGACAAACATATCACTATTCAAATCTAAGATGCAAGTAAAATTTATGGGTGTCAATCCCTTTGAAACGTTTGACAAGTTTACTAAGACAGAACTATGGTGTAAACAACATTTCATCCGTATTGGTTAATAGTTATTTCTACACACAACTGAATGATATTCTTAAAGCATTCTATCTTAGTTATGAATAAATATATGCTTGATCCAGTTCAAACATTAACTCCATAAACATTGATGTTAAGTATTTAGGGGATATTTTTCAAAACTTAATTCCAGACCAGTTTGCTGATTTCTTTTTGAGGCATATCAAAAAAGCAATTTTACATCTTAAATCTGTAAAAGCTGCAGGCTAGTAGTTCAATGTAACCTTTTATTTTAAAAAAATCAGCAGCAACTCTCTTTAATTTTACTTAATTTAATTCCATCATGTAGAAGAATATCAGTGCAAATATATGAATCAGCCTTTATCAAATTTAATTTTAAGTCAAATTTGGATTCTCCATTAATAAAAACAGTACTGTCTGATCTTGTTAATAAATCTTGATATTAAAAATCTGTTTGCTAATACTTACAGCTAAATCCTGTAAGTTGCCAGTCAAATCACATCATATCATATAGCCAATCAAGGTGCATGGAACCACATAAAACTCAAGAAAATAATAATATGCTCAAATTGAACTTGCATTATAATATACAGGCAGTGGCAGATTAATTGTACCTTGGACCCCGGTTCATTTTCAAACTATGACCCCCCCCCCCCACACACACACACACACACATATATACACATTTTTTTTTTTTTTGAAACACATAAAAATGTTATTGTTCTTTTGGAGTCACCGTTCTAAATTAAAACTGTTTGAATTATAATTTACCAAATTTCCATACCCATTATTTACATCTACTTGACTGTGTATACTTCAAGTGTCTGATTGTGATTAATAATGGTCATAGTAAAGTATTCCAACTTGTTTTACACAAATACACAGTAGCCCTGCAAAGCCAGAATAGTGGCTCTACATCTTGAACCAGACAGTCACAGTCAGTTATCCTCATTTATAAATAGCTCATGCACCTTGAAATTATAGCCCCACTGTTGACTGTGTACATTCCATATATCTGATAATGATAAAATAAATAATTATGGATACAATGTATTTCAGGTTTATTTCACCCAATTACACAGTACTCCATCTATTTCACACAAATACACACCATTCCTGCAAAGCCAGACTGTTTAAACTGAGTAAACAAGAGGGTAAGTTACTTTCATACACAGACAGGCCCAGCCTCCAGCAGTTAGAACTATTTTGTTGTGTACATCACATCTGAATGTGATAACAAATAAAATATCTCAACTTCTTAATGCAATAATCAGAGACAAAGTCAAAATATTACAAAAGACAAAAACCCAGATTCAGGGACAGAATTATATACTTAAAAGGTTGGTAGAAAAACAGTTTTTGCATTAACAGGCTCTTCAGATAGATATGAAAGCTGAAACTCAAATGCCTGCCATTATTTAGTGGCTTCAGTCCTCAATGATTTGAAACCCCAAAGTGTATGAGTAATAAGCCATAAAATAAAATAAAGGGCATTCTGTGAATTCAATAACAGTTTACTATGTCATTTCAAATTTCTTTCACATGAACGGCAGCCACAAGTATTCCAAGTTATTCCACACAAATACGCATTAGTTCTGCAAAGCCAGATGGTTAACTGAGCAAATTGCCAGATAGTAAGTTACTTTCATACACAAACAGCCATCATCCCTACCCATCAGTTATAGTCACTTTGTCACATACACATTATCTGACTGATAAAGGATACATCTCAATCTCTTAGCTCAAGAATTAGACAAATACAAAAAATAACTTTGGACAGAGGCCCAAAAGCAGGAACAGATTTTACATATTACTTTTATAATATATTTAGATAGTTGGCCTAGCACTCTTGTGTGGGGTCATTTACTGCACTGTTATAACTTGTTGATACTTGTGAACCTCTGCTATCTCTGAAAAAAACAAAAAAAATCTTGCTTTTTTCCCACTTTTCTGAGATTTCAAAAAGTTCAGTTACAGGCTTGCTGTTCTTGAACTGTTTGTAAGTTTCTGTGAGGCCATTTTTTGCTTGGGCTAAAGGGAAGTCTCTCTGCTAATCAGTGGCAGTGAAAAATATTGAGCAGCCTGCCTGCCCCTGTGGGAGGTGTTACTGACTTGAAACTGTAGTTTTATTGGCCATTTTGGGTCAATTCCAAAACTCCTTCATCTTCCTCTCTTAAAACCTGGTTGCCTCGTGGTTTTGGTGTCTTTTCAGGCTTGTTGGCTGTTGGTGAAGCACCCACCAAGAGGAGAAAACACTGAGAGAAGAAAGGAGCCACTTTTGAGATTTTAAGTATTTTTCCTGTGTTTATTTGCTAAGTTTTTCTGCATAGCCGCCTATTTTGAGCATTTTCTGGCTTGTTAAACTTGATTGCTGCATTAGTAACTGTATTTAGAGTACAACCTAGAGCTGTTTACTGAATTTCCTGTTTGCACTTATTTTTAAAATCGTTTTTTTCTCAAAACTTGCACTTTGTCTGTCTTTGGCCTAGCACTCTTGTGTGGGGTCATTTACTGCACTGTTATAACTTGTTGATACTTGAGAACCTCTGCTATCTCTGAAAAAAACAAAAAAAACAAAACAATCTTGCTTTTTTCCCACGTTTCTGAGATTTAAAAAAGTTCAGTTACAGGCTTGCTGTTCTTGAACTGTTTGTAAGTTTCTGTGAGGCCATTTTTTGCTTGGGCTAAAGGGAAGTCTCTCTGTTGATCAGTGGTAGTAAAAAGCATTGAGCAGCCTGCCTGCCCCTGTGGGAGTGGTTACTGACTTGAAACTGTAGTTTTATTGGCCATTTTGGGTCAATTCCAAAACTCCTTCATCCTCCTCTCTTAAAACCCTCTTTTGCGTGGTTTTGCACGTTTTTGTGCATAGCGCAACAGCGGGCAGCGCCGCCTGATTGGGTTTAAACTATTCCTGGCTCCACAAAGTCTGCTCTTCACTTTTTCCCTTAGAACTGCTCTATCTCTCAATTTAAACACCATATTCTCATTCTAAGGCCCTTCACTGGTCCAATTAAGTAATCCTACAAGTTAGCACTATTAAACCATAAGGACTACTTACTCTTATACTCTCTACGATTACCCTGTCCTCTATTGGTCTGTCTTAAATTCAGTTTCCCTATATCACTCTAGCATGTCCAAAAGTCAGTTAATGGTTTCCTCTCCAGTCCAGCTGGTGAATCTGGGAATTTTGAGGCAATGTTACAACTGTCTCATGTACACGGACAACCCTCTCCTCCTCCAAACAGGTTCAAATATATGTGAGAGATGCAACTATTTAGCCAAACTGGAGGCTGAGCTCTCTCATCTCAAAACTGGTGTAACCAGTCAGGAGGAGAAGGTAACCTCACACAACACAATTCCAGTATCACACAGTCCCACCACATCAGCAGACCAAACACATAAATACACAAAAACATACTCGGAGGCTCTAAATAAAAATCTACCTAAGCAACAGAGACCTCCAAAGCAGACATCAAAGCAAACGCTACCTCAAAACAAAACACGCACAACACATAGCCCACAAAGTCAGTGTGCCAAGCAGCCACAGCCCTTAAGGCTTAATAACACACCTGATACTCTTGTAATAGGTGACTCTATTGTCAGACACACTGACGTCCCGCTCACCAGGCTGAATAAAGAGAAGGTCATGGTGAGCTGCCTGTCGGGTGCTAGGATCTGCCACATAATGCAAGCACTCAGGTCACTCCAAAGCAAATACAAATATGACTCAGTCATTGTACATGCTGGTGTGAATGACCTGAGACGCACCTCCCTGGACTACATGAAAAGAGATATAGAGGAGCTCTCTGATCATGTAGCCCAGGCTGGTATGACCCTGACCTTGAGCAGCATCTTACCCTCACCTAGAATGATGCCACAGTACAAAGACAAAATGATTGATTTTAACAATTGGCTAAAATTTTGGTGTCATTCAAAGGGGATCCAGTGTCTGTCAGCCTGGGATGACATGCTCGACAAGCCATGTTGCTTTGCTAGGGACGGCTTGCACCTGTCACCACTGGGCTTTTGGATATTGGCAAAGGCTCTTGCCACCCCCATAGTGCCTTTTAAAGGCAAGGCTCAAAAGTCAAACCCACCCCCATAGACAGCACAAGGAACAAGAAACTAAGGGTAATGCTGCTAAACTCCAGAAGTCTTAACCTCAAGATGCATGCACTCGAAGCTCTCCTCAGTATGGAGAACATTGATATCTGTGCAGTGACAGAAACCTGGTTCAAGGCTCCAGAGAGCACCCCAGCACTACCAGGCTATACCTCATATCATGCTTTTCGGCCCCAAAACCCAGACCGAACCACAAAAGGAGGGGGAGTTTCCATATTTATCAAGGATATCCACATCTCCAGGTTAGTGGCATTGCATGAAGTATCGGAGACCATCCATGTGCAACTAACAGTGGGCAAGACTGCTTTTCAGTTTATAGCATCCTACAGACCACCCTCTCAAAGTCAGGAATCCCACTCGGCTTTCCTGAAAACATTGGAGAACATGAAGATCTCTCCGAACACCATTATATTGGGCGACTTCAACTACCCAAACCTTGACTGGGAGCACTACTCAAGCCCCAGCACCTTAGCCCAAAGGTTCCTGGAAATTATAATCTCAAATGCTATGGAACAACTAGTCACCACTCCCACAAGAGGGGACAACATACTAGACCTGAACATTACCAACATGGGGACTCTATGCTCCACACCAGAAGTATATCCCTCATTGGTAAGATCAGACCATAAATTAATTTCACTGGATGTCCACATCCCGACCCCACCCCCAGCTCAGAAAACCACAGTGAAAAACTTCTCAAAAGTGAACTTCTCACTTCTCAAAACCGAAGTGAAATCCTTCAAGGTCCCAGGGTTAGTGGAAACTATGGCCCAAACTGCAGAATCCTATATAAACGCATTCTATGGACATCTCCAGAAATGCATGGATCATGCTATCCCAAACAAAACCAAGACCCAATCATCCAAAGGCAGGCATCCAGTCTGGTGGACCCCTGACATAAATAAACTGTACAACAGAAGGAGGAAGCTACTACATGATAGAGCAAAATCCCTAATATGGAAGGCATCTCTGATCAGTACTAGCAAAAAATTACGATCCCTCATAAAATCCTCCAAGGCCAGCTTCAAGAGAAAAATTGCACAGGACACCAAAGACAATCATAAGGCTTTTTTCAGTTATGTTAGAAACCTGGGATGCAACTCCCAGACTTGTTCTGAGTTGATTCTAAATGACAAAAATACACTGAACCCACAGACATTGCCAATATCCTGGCAGACAGGTTCAGTGCAAACTCCACCCCCCCAAAGAGCAAGTATCTATCCCGGCAGAGGGCTGCCTCCCAAACATCTCTGATGCTCAGGTGAAGGCTGCCCTCTCCAAAGCAAAAACCACTGCTTCCATGGGACCAGATGGCATCCCAGGTTGCATCCTACATGAACTCCAAGAGGAACTAATCCCTCAAATAAAACAGCTATACAATCTCAGCCTCACTGCAGGATATGTGCCCACAGAATGGCGTACAGCAACAGTGGTCCCACTCCACAAAGGTGGAGCCTCTACGGACCCTGGAAACTATCGCCCCATAAGCCTGACTAGCTTAGTCTGCAAGGCTATGGAGAGAATCATCATGGAGCTCATAAACAAAGACATTGGGGACCTACAGACACTAGATCCTACCCAGTTCGGCTTTGTCAAGGGCAGATCCTGCCTTTTGAACCTGGTTGACTTCTTTGAAACAGTCACCAAAGCCATAGATGAAGGGAAGGTAGTCCACACAGCCTATCTGGACCTTGCAAAGGCATTTGACACAATACCCCACTCAGGCATCATAGATAAGCTATCCAGCTTAAATATAAACCCCTATGTCACAAGATGGGTCGCAAACTGGCTCAAAGACAGAACCCACAGAGTGAGAGTTGCTGGAGCCATGTCAGACTCGAAACCGGTCACAGGGTTCTGTCCTGGGACCACTCTTGTTCGGTATATACTTTTCCGAGGTACAGGCAAACGTGGGAGGACTATGGCTCACCAAGTTCGCAGATGACTGCAAACTGGGCGCCATAATCAACTCTCCAGTTGACACAAACATCCTTCAAAAAGGTCTCACAGAGACAGATAACTGGTGCCAGCGCCATGGTTTAAAGCTAAATGCCAAAAAATGTATAGTCATACCCTTTGGCAAAAACAATGTGCCCACAAATTACCACATAGGCGGAAACCCATTAAGTACAGAGAAAGTTATTAGGGACCTGGGGACCCAAGTTGATAGCAATCTCTCCTTTGAAAACCACATTGCCAAAGTGGTTAGAAAGACCTTCTACATAGCCCACCTCATCACGAAGGGTTTCACATCTAAATCAAGAGAGGTAATCATGCCCCTTTATTCATCCCTCATCAGGCCCATCATAGAATACAATGCCCCTTTTGGGATGTACCTTACCCGACACCTGCAGCAATTAGAAAGACCCCAAAAGTATCTCACCAAGAGGATCAAGGGTCTCAAACAGATGCCATATGCTGCTTGGTTAAAAAAACTCCAGCTCTACTCAGTTGCATACCGCCTACTTCGAGGCGATCTATGCCTGACATACAAAGCTATGTCAAATCCAGAATTAATGGACATGCTCCACCTCAGTAAATCTAAATCCCTTAGAGCCACATGCTCGAGGGACTTGAACCTCAGCACAGAAATAAATAGAACTTGCTGGAGGGACAGGTTCATAACCCAGAGGCTCCCTTTGCTCTGGAATAGAATTCCAGTTCATGTGAGGCAGAGCACCTCACTGAATCTCTTCAAGAAGAATCTCGATAGGTGGATGGGGGATCGTAGGTTTGTCCCAGGGATTACTCCCGTGTCACTATTAGACAGTGGCACAGTAAACTAAACCTTAAAAAGGGCACAGTATACTCAAATCAAGGGGTGGCATAAGCCATACAGAATCGGGCTAGGCTTATAGGTTCATAGGTTCATAGGTTCATACTAGGCTATCTGCCCAAGGGCATTTATCACAGCATAATATAATTGCCCCAGGGCAGATAGCCTAGTATGAACCTATGAACCTATGAACCAGTTCTTGGCATTCACTTGTATTTTTTGAAGGATATAAAATCAGAAGTCAAATATAAGTCATTATTTAGATGACTGCACTCTTCAAAGCATTTGCCAGAAAATCACAAGTTTTATGAAGAATAGACCAAAAATAAATGCATGGCATCTAGGTCCAAGGAAGTCATTGTTCCACTGTATTCTGCATTCATTAGACCCATTGAATATAATGATATGTACCTAATCAGACATAGCCAACAACTGGAACATCCACAGAGGTTTCTCACTAAAAGAATACAGGGTGTAAGTAAAATGTCCTATGCAGACAACCTCAAGGCCTTATCCCTGTATTCTGTTTCCTACAGGCTGTTGAGGGGAGATCCATGCCTGGCATACAGAGCATTCTCAGACCCCACTCTGATGGACCTCCTGCATATACACAAAACAAACAGCACTAGAATTACCCATTCTAAAGACTTAAATCTTGCCTATGATATAAATAGGACCTGCCAGAGAGACAGGCATGCATTCCACAGGTTCCCCATCCATGTAAAGCAGAGTTTCTCCCTAACCCAATTTAAGTGTAACTTGGACAATTGGATGGGGAACAGGAAATTCATCCCTAGTTTGGCACCTATGTCTCCAATGGACAGAGGCAACCTGTAAATGGTTCATCTCCCAGGGTTCTGCTTGTAAATGTTTCATCTCCTAAGCCCCTGCTTACACTTATCAAGTGTACGAGAACCTGTTGGAGATTTGGGATGCATGGCTCGGCTTAAAAAAGGTCTTTGTGGTTGTTAGCCTAGTAAACACCTATGCATCTATAAACTGAAGTCAGGGACATTCTGTGAAATTAGGAACAATTTCAACTTTGTTTTGCATAAACAGTCACTAGAGGATAAAAATTCCAATGTATTTTGTACAAATGGGTCCTGTAAACTCAGTACTTAAACTGAGCAAATGACAAGACGGCAATTTGCTTTCATCCACAGCAAGCTCCCTATCTTCTTATTTAACGACTTCAATCCCCAGAGATTTGCCAGACTGAAATATAAGGCAAAGCCAGGGACGTTCTGTGAAATTAGAGACAGCTTCAACTTTGTTTCACAAAAACATTATCCAGAGAATAGGTATTCCAACTTGTGTTATAAAATGCATAGTAGTCCTATAAAGCCATACTTTGAACTGAGCAAATGGAAAAAGAATAAGTTGCTTTCTCACATCCAGCCCCAATTTATTGACTGCAGTCTTCAGTGATTTGCCAGAAACTCACACATGTTATTAGGCACAGACCAAAAATATGAGACAAAGTCAGGGACGGTCTGTGAAATTAGGGACAGCTTCAGTTTTTTTTTTCACACAGACGGTAACCAATGAATAAATACCTTAATGTGTTTCATACAGAAGTTATATGCAAAAACTAGACTTTTAAATGAGCAAATGACAAGAGGCTAGGTTGCTTTTATCCACAGCAGGCTCTCCCCTATTTAGTGACAGCACTCTTCAATGGTTTACCAGAAGATCTCAGATTTTATGAGGTATAGACCAAAAACAACAGGCATAGTCAAAGACAGGTTAAACATTTCACATACAAACAGTAGCCAGACAGTACTAACCCCTTATTTAGTGACTGTAATTATTGAGACTATCCAGTTGCCTGCCAGGATATAATATTAATATAAAAGAGGTTTCCCTCATGAGCTAATGAAATGTTTCTCTCATCCACAGACAGTGAGTAACCTCCCTTATTTACTGATTGCAATTTTTAATACTATCTGGTTGCCTGCCAGTATATAATAATAATAATAATAATAATAATAATAATAACAATAATATAAAACACTTCCCTCATGAGCTCACAATGTTTCTTTCATCTACAGCCAGCCTGCTCCCCCCTTAGTTAATAACTGCAGTTATCAATACTATCTGACTGCATGCCAGGATATTATAATAATAATAGTATAACAATCCCTTCCCTCATAAGCCAAGGACATATTTCTATAATCCATTGCTATCCAGCAGCAGCCTCCCTCAACTAGTGACTGTAATTCTCAAAATTATCTGGTTGCCTGCCAGGATGTTAAAAAAATATTTATTTATTACTATTTTCATTTAACATTTGTTTGCCAAGATAGTCCAACTAGACAACAAGTGTCTATTTCCAGCAGAGTCCTGGGGAGGCAAACTCCATATGTTTACAGAGATAAGAAAAATTTACAAAAGAGACATTACAGAGTAGTAGCATACAGATTGTAGACTTTACAGCCATTAGTATACAATAAGAGGATATTCCCCCTTTTGGTTGAAAATACAAGTGTGCAAAATATACAATGAGAGTATATAAGAACCTGGTAGAGCATTGCAAGATATTTCACATTAATCAATATCTCATATTACTGCAACCAACCTATGCACTTCCTAACTAGCAGTTCAGATCTGTTATGCTATTAATATTCACAGTCTTTCTGCTCATTGCCTTCCCATAATTCATAATTCTCAATGTTGAAATGTATTTTGAGCTCAACTCCCTTCACTCCTCTTGCTGGTGCTGTGCTAGTGTCTAAGGATAAAGAGACTAAATATAAGCACAAGCAAATTCAGCATGAAGCTTCTCAGGCTAAGGATCCATCTTCCAAGTCCAGCCATTAGGAAGTCTCCACAAGAGGGATGCTCCTTATGCTGCTGCTCATGGTGTCAGTTAGCTCCCTGTAATAGTTTTTTTCTGAAGGTACTCATACCACAGATAGTGTGTCATCAATTTCTGAGGTAGAAGTAAGAAAAATATTTGTTTCTTCACTTCCTTCTTTCTTAGGTTCATCAAGTCCCATTGAAGTATGTCCATTGAGATGGATTACAAAAATATATTGCAGGCCTTTTTTATGTAAAGTACATGTGGTTTCAGGTGTCTCACTTCTCAACTAAGATAAGGGCAGCATCCGCTCCTTCCTCCTTGCCTTATTTTTCCAAGTCCATCATGTTTTTTCCTCAGTGGGCCACATGCAGGCTCCAGTCCTAGTATGGTTGTTGCTGGAAACACATGCATCAGTGGTGACGTTGAAAGGTCCTTCGGTCTCAAATGTGGCATTGCTTCTAAGGATTGCAGCCTTCAGTAATGATACTGTAGACTTTTGCTTTGCCTTCAGCATTAACACCCTTGACACCACTGCAATTGACAGTACTGGATCCCTTCACCCAGGAACTATGGTTCAGTCATTTGGTGTCCATTCCAGTCCTGAAGGGGCCAGACCTGACCATTTTACTACAGAGACTGACCTGTCTTTGACATTGTTGCCATCAAAATTAGCCTCAGTGGTCACAGCTGGGTTCAGAGTCAGAAGTAGGACCTATACATTTGGCTTTCCTTTTAATCCCACTGGGTTCCTATCTCAATTGCTTGGGTTGACCACCTCAGCTCAGAGTTTAATGCTGGTGTCCTTGCTGATGCTACTGATGCAGACTTATCTGCATGTGCCATCCTGAATTTATACACCTTCAGCTTCTGTCAGAGATCCTCATATACCTGCTAACTTGGCCAAGCACCATGCCTCTGCTCAAAACAGATGGTCTGGGGAATCTGTGTGACACCCCAGTCACTTCTCTGTCAGATTAGTCCTTTTCTTACTCCTCAGATCAGTCCACCATCCTCTTCTGATGACCCCAAATTTTGAGAAATCTTGGAAGTCATAAAGTAAAAAGTTGGATAACCTACTGAACCTGTACCTCTCACAAATGCATATTGCTGAAGGCCTTTCAATCCTCCAAGTCTTCCTCTTGGGTGGTTCCTCTAATCAATTAAATTATTCAGTTTGTACTCAATGCTTTGCGGGAAAACACAGCTGTGGTGGCATCCATCCTGAAGAAGACTGGCATGATCCTCTGACTTCCCCAGGAATATATTGCTTTCAGACCTTACAGGATGACTTTATCATCACTGTGGCAGCCTTAAAGAAGATTCCCATATCACAGAACTCCATTGTTTATCCACCTAACAAGCAATCACAAGCCCTGGACAACTGTAGGAAGCATGCTCATATGTCTTTGTCATCCTACTTGAGGGCAACCTGTCAAAATAGTGTAGCAATAAAAGAAGTGCAAAACTCATGCTAAAGAGAGCCATCTAAGAGATCCCACCAGACCACAGAGAGACAGAGTATTACTCAAGTTTTTTTTTTTTAAACACTGCATATATGTGCAACTAAAGCTCTCTATGCCAGCTGTACTGCTAGCTTGTCTGCTTATTCTTTCTCCGGGTTCTCTCCTCTCTCATTCTCTCCTCTTTGTGCCCTCTACCTTGGATGTCCCTTCTTGCCTGTATTATTATCTCTCCTGATATTACCCCCAGTATCCTGGTATACTGTCTCTGCTGTCCCTCATACATGCAGGTTTCTATAACATTGTATATAGGCTGTCATAATTCTAACACATGCAAAGCTTCATTTATCAGCTATATGGTTAGTACTATGGAAAAGATAGTGTTCTTCAACTTGCCTCACTTAGGATGTGTGCTAGCATTACCTCAAGGTATGTAGAATGATGGATAGACCTTGTAACTGTAGATTTGATTGTAATGTGGTGAACTATTTCTGCTCTATTGTAAGTGAAATGTGTATTGTACTTCTATGTATTTCATGATTTTTTCTATGATCCATGTCTACAATGTTTTCAGGGCTCTAACACAGGTCCTGGCTGTAAAGGGGCTTATTATCAGCCAAATCACATGGTTAGCAAACACAAATAAAAATAAAATAAATATAAATAAAATTGTTCTGAATAAAAGACCTCAAGAGAATTATAAGTCTGAGTGACCAAAACAAGACCATCCCAAAAGACTGACACTGTAACAGAACAGCCCAACCTCAAAAGTCTAGCTGAAGAAGACTGAATCAGCTCTTGGGACTGTAGAATGCATATCTTCCCTTAGAAATCACTCAGGAATCTGGGATGTTTTTTATACTTCCCAGTAGGAGATAACCATCAGAATTTGCAGGCATTTCCATTTGGATTCATCACAGTCCCCAGGATGTTTAGCAAATGCATGTCTGTGGTAGCAATGAACCCAAGACTGCATGAAACCAAGGTCTTTTTCCAGTCCTTAATTGTAACAGAGAATAGAGTGAAGTCACAAATGCTGCCCATGTCTACTATTCATCAGATGCTCTCTGGACACACTGTGCTGTAGAACCTTTCTGCCTTCAGACAGAATTTCTCCAGTCAAAAATATTGTGACATGTCCTACAAGCTCACTCATTTCCAGCAACTCTGTGTCTCTGTGCACTGGGTCTTATGACTGCCATGATCTGCATATTCCTAAATGCCTTAAATGCCTGGCATTCTAGGAGAACATTGCAGTGAACCCTGAGGGTGCACTGGGGATCACCTTTCATATCCTATGCATACCCCACTGAAGTTTTCTAAGACATGCAAATGACATTTGAGTTGACGAACTCATGATCCCAGTCTTATACTGGGCACACCCTTTTGTTGCTCCCAATTTGAATAGAGCTGTCACCATGGATGCCTCTGTTCTAGATTGTGGGAACACATTTTCAAGAACAAGCTCTGAAAGGTGTATGGTCACATATAGAGGCCAATCTGAACATCAATATTCTAGAAAGATTGCAACTTTCCTTAACTCTGTGTAAGGGCTGGATCCAGCACAAGGTGAGCTAGGCAGATGCTTAGCTGAAGGGTGGACCCATAAACTTTAACAAAAAAAAAAAAAAAAAGAAGAAGAAACGATTCCATTTCTATTCCATTCACCTGCTTGGGTCAGTGCTGCTGCAAATTGGTCTGCTCAGCTGCTCTGTTTTGCACCAGTTTCTCATTAGATCCAGGAAGGGTTTCACCACCTGAAATGCTGTAATCGGAGCCAGTGAGAGACTTCTTGGATCTAGCTGAACCACAAAAAGAGTGGTGTTTTCTTTTTAGAAAAAGCCAGTACTGTCTGTGTGAACTGCTACTATTTCTGCATTGGAACAATGAATAGATATAAGTTTATAGTGATCCACTGCCTGCTATTGCATGCCATTGACAATCACTGCTGTAAGCTGCAGATAATGGCTATAATTTTATAATGCCCCCTTATCTGCTGTTGTGAATCTCCAGTGTAAATCATTGGTATATTGCTGGTATGAGCTGCTGCTGAACTATTCCTGAAGCAGTAATGAATTAGCTGCGACTCAGGACAAGGAACAGGTAGAATATTGTGCGTGTTTGTGTGTGTGTGTGTGTGTGTGTGTGTGTGTGTGTGTGTGTGTGTGTGTGTGTGTGTGTGTGTGTGTGTGTTTCTGTCTGTCTGTGGGAGTGTCAGTCATTAATAATCACTGGTGTCCCAGAACAGGTTATATCAATCATTAGAGATTTATACTACTCAGAAGACTTCATACTTTTTCACCCTCTCCAGTTTGCAGTATCTGATTAAGTGACTTGTTCAGAGTCACACAGTGGACAAATGCAGATCTAAAAAAAATCAAACCCTGCAACCTTGACTACAAGGAGCAGCCCTTTAAGAACTCTTCACGAACTGCCAGACTTTCATGAATACCTCCGTTTTTTTAATAAAGCACTGAAAATTAAAATCACTGAGGTTTACAGTCAGTCAAAATTGACAGCATTAGAGTGTCATAGTTCTTTATCAGAAAATACTTACCGATGCAAGACTGAGTAGTCTGCCTTTTTCTGTCTCCAGTTTTGCAGAACATCTCTGATTTTGCCTCACATTTATGCTCTCTCACTCATTAACTTTTTTTTCAGTAAATCACTGAGGATTACAGTCAGCGAATAATGTCAGTCAAGACAGTTTTATAGTTTTTTTATTATTCACTAAATGCATAATCATGTAACACCTATTGTTCTATTAACTTTATGAATTAGAGTTGTCTGGTATGTAAGGCTCTGAGATGATCTTGTAGACAAAGGACAGGACTTGAATCCTTCCACCTCCATTTACTTACTATGTGACATTGAGCAAGTCATTTAACAAGACAGTGTTGATTCAACCATGAAAACAAACACTTTGTCCAATAGAGTCACCTGGTTAACAAATAGGTAAAGTAAAATATGTATAATTTGTCTGTCTTCCCAATAGTTTTTTGCTTTGTCCTGAATTCTTGAGAAAATAAATCAAGAGATATTTTGGTCTGTTTGTTTTAAATTTTGTAGCTTCCTGGTAAGTTGTAGCAGACTACAGTCACTATTTAATGACTGGCATTTGAGTTTCAGACTTTGAATCTTTCAGAAATATTCAAAATCTGTTCTTAATTTGGGTGTTTGGCTGTTTGTCTCTGATTCTTGAGCTGTAAGGACATGGCGGTTATGTTGGTCTGCACTATATATATATATACATTTCTAGATCATTATGTATGTATTTGCTCATTTATTATCTGATGTGTATGAGTCATACAATGGGCTGTAATTGATAGTGTGTGTGTGTGTGTGTGTGTGTGTGTGTGTGTGTGTGTGTGTGTGTGTGTGTGTGTGTGTGTGTGTGTATATATACACATTTAATTTCTGCATCCCAGAGTACCTCTGGAATAAAGGAAGGCATCATCATATGCCCAGTGCACTTTGGGTATGATCCTTTCTTTCTTTGTTTTATTGACTGATTACTGTGTGGTTATTGTGGTAAACGGAAAAAAAAAAAAAAAAAAAACAAATGCAAATGACAATCCACGGGAACCTTGCCAAAGCAATACAACAAACGTCCACAACAGGAGCAGTTGTCTTAACGCAATTTAATAGATGCACAAGCGTTTTCGCCGCAACCTCTGTCGCAGCTTCTTCAGAGTAAAAACACAAAATCAAAACAGTTACAAATATTTAAAAGTTGAATGCAGGAAGTGATGTCAAAATAACTTCCAAACTGTTACGCGAGGTTGCCAAAACCATACCTCACGTTAACAGGAGTGATACACTCACCATTAATAACTTTATTTAAAGAAAATGGTAAAAGTTACCATTAACATTTTGTGAACTAACAAGCTGTTTTTAAAAAGCTAAAAATGCATGACATAATTTAAATATTAACTCCTGGCATGTAATTAAATCAAAAAAAGCATGCCTTAATTTTCAAAGTAATAAAAGTCTTTAACAGTAAAAGTATATATGTATATCTCCATATAAATAATGCAATCCTGGAAACACTCACTCTAACATATAATAAGAATACCAAAGTTAGTGTAAGTATAAAGTTCAGGTGAGAAACCAACACTTAAAAGAAGAGTAGCATAAAAAACTCAAATAAAATTACAAAAAAGAAGTGTATTATACTTATATACAACCAGATAATACAACATTCAAGGTAAATAATTTAAGGTGAGTAAATAAACTCTAGTCTAAAAAAGGTAGTGTCCTAGATGTCTATCTTAAATAGCTCCTTAATTTCAGGACAGAAGAGATATTACAATTTTTGTTGAGTCTTGGATGGCGGAAGGCGCCAAGCCTCAGTTGCCATTCCAGTTCCCGATTCTCAAGGAGTAATGAGAAAGGGCCCCCTCTTGTTTTTATAGGTACTTGATCTATAGCCATGAAATAGAAACTGTGGCCTGGGTTGGAAACAACATGCTTGGCGAGTGCGTTTTTGTGCTTTTTGTTTTTAATGGCATACATGTGTTCATAAACACGGTCACGGACTCTACGGTCCGTTTTGCCAATATAAAAAGCAGTACAGCAATCGCACTGGGCAACATAAATTATGGACCTACTTTCACAATTCAGAGGGAAATGGATGGAGTATTTCCTATTCCTGATGAGAAAAGTTTCACCCACTTTAATTTTGTTGCACCAATTACAAAAGCCACAGGCGTACATACCTTTCCTTTTATTAAATGTATAAGGTGTTAAATCTCTTTGTAACATTTCTTTAAGATTACTACCTCTTTTAAACATGAATGAAGGGGACCAGCCTAGTTTCTCCACTAGAATTGAATTATTAGTTATAAAATGCCAGTTTTTTCGTATTATAGATAGAATGGTATTGGAATTCAAACTGAAAGTTGTGACAAAACTTAGAGGGAAATCATGTCTCTCTCCTCTGGTGGATGGACCAACATTTATGTCAAGTTCTCCCTCCGAACCAAGTGATGTTTCAGAATAATGCAACCTAGAAGGAGAGATATGTGATTGGCTCAATAATGGTTTATAAAACCCATTGGCCCTTTTGGAATCAACCTCTAAAATTAATTCATCCAAGAGACGTACAGGATAGCCACGATTGGTGAACATTTCCTTCAAAAGTGCACATTCAGACCGAAAGTCCATGACAGTGCTGCACATTCTTACCGCTCTGACTAGCTGGCCCTTTACTATTGACCATTTTTGTTGGTACGGGTGATAGCTAGTATAATGGAGCAGGGAGTTGCAGTAAGTAGGCTTCCTATAGACTCTTGAAGTGAAAACTTTAGTGTTCACATCCTTAACAAGTTTCACATCAAGGTAATCAATCTAAAAAAAAGAGAATTTAGATGTAAATTTTAGAAACTCTGTTGTTTCATTCAAGGAGTTAACAAAAACAGCTGCATCAAGGTCACTCCCTTTAAACATGAAGAACATGTCATCCAGGAATCGGGTATAATATTTGACAAGGCACATCAATTGAGGATCTGAGTACAAGAATTTCTTCTCCCAAAAGCCCATAAAAAAGTTGGCAACACTAGCTCCACAAGGGGAGCCCATAGCTACCCCCTGTTTTTGGAGGAAATAGTCCTTATCAAAGATGAAGAAATTAGATGTAAGGACTATTTCTAGGAGTTCGGTCACAAGATCCACTTCAACCTTCGGGGCCCCAAACTCAGATAAAAGGAGGCCAATCCATTCAGTGGCTTCCTGGTGAGGGATGGACATATATAAGTCCACCACATCAATTGTCAGGAAGTTCCACTCGTTATCGAATGGTAAGTTATTAATACCCTCCAAAAACGACCAAGAGTCTTTACATATACTTGGAATGAATTTTATATATTTTGATAGAATCTTATCAATGAGTTTAGCGCATAGATGACCTACCATCTATAAGGGCTCTCATTGGTGGATTCTTGATGTCCTTATGGATCTTGGGAATGCTGAACATCACAGGGGTTTTGGGTAAAGTGATGTCAATGTAATTGTATGTGTCAATGTTAATTTTACCCTCCAAAAAGAAGTCACGGAAATAACCCCTAATCCTATGGTGAGCTGTGTTGACTTCATTGATAGAAGATACCATGTATGCAGGGGATGTCAACACAGATGCTATTTTCTCTTTATACATACTATCATTAAATATTACTAAACCACCACCCTTATCAGGTTTGATAAGTCTGACCGGTGATCTACAAAGGTGGTCCAAAAGTAGTAATTGTTCTTTAGTAGTATTGAAATCACTTATATTTGTTTTATGTGAGTTTGAGAATTGGTGCCTAAAATCAACTTCACATACACTCTCAAATAAATGGAGTAAAGGATGTAAAGGAGGATTAAAGACACTAGAAAATTTCAAAATCCCACTAGTCTCAGGGAGGTCATTATTAAACAAGAGTGTTAAATTAAGCTTACGGACAAAACATTTAAGGTCGATAATTTCCTTTGAAATGCTACTGTGTCTACTAGGGACAAAAGTGTTTCCGTAAGCTAAATGTTCAACCAATTCCTCATCCAAAGCTAAAAGTTCAACCAATTCCTCATCCAAAAGGACCTCCGAAAAGTTGTAAATTTTGAAGTCACCTTTTTGTTTGTAATGACTATTGGGTAAGGTTGGTCACCATAGGAGTGGTTTAAAATCTCATTAACCTCCATGTCAGCTCTCATTGGTCCCAAGGGGTTCAGATTTAATTGTTCCGATTCCTCTTCCTGTTGGTGGAAGTGTGATTGTTTCGCTGTCCTAAAAAATTGTTGTTGTGGCCCTTATTCCCTTTTGAGTTGTTATAACCAGCATTGTTGTTAGTCAGACCCTTTATTCTATTGCTACGTCTAGGACCTACTTCTGTGACCTCAGAGAAGTCATCCCCTGTTGAACCAGGAGCTCCTGCAAGGTCATCGTCAAGTTCAAGTAAAACTGGAGTATTACTAGCAGGGGGAGGTCTAGTCGTAGGATAGGTTAATCTAGGATATGCATTGTTGTTCTGATAGGAAAGTCTGTCTCTAGCCAGGTTTTAGTTTTATTCACTTTCAATTTAACCAACAGTGTATCAATACTAGTCAGAATACGATTGTAATCGTATCTGTATCGGGAAAAATCCATGTCACCTTTAATCTCATTATCTAAAGAGTCAATTTCACCAATTAATAAATTAATGTGTATAGCGTAGTGTTTCATGATCAGTTCAAGAAGTTGGATACCCTGCTGTTGAAACAGACTTTTTAAATCGTTAAGAAAAAGGGTATCCACTATAAGACCAGAAGGTGAAAAGTTATTTCGTAACCCTTTTGGAATGAAATTGTCACAAATACATTGTTTGAAGTAAGCTGACTCGAGCTGCAATTTTTTCAGCTTAAGAAGTTTGTTATCAAAAATTTTCAATTTGTCAGCTATTCCTTCATTGTTAAAATTGTCCTGATCATTCCTGTTTGTACAGGGTCCTTGTTGAGTAAAACAAAAAATGTCTGTATTAGTCATCCATTCTGACAGGTTAGACACACCACCTACGTCAGAAACAAAACCAGAATGAGTACTGGAAACACCGGGAAAAGCAGTACCCGGTAAATTGTTACAAACCCGAACATTATTATTGGCATTAGGTGCACTTTGCTAACCTACCATTAGGCTGTGTACCAGGATCTGTTAAAGAACCAGTTGGCGTAGGAATATTGCCAACAGAAGACTGCTGGACAATAGGTTGTGCTGCAGGTATTGGAACGTCAGGACTGTCACTTAGAAAACCATCAGTCCGTATTGTACCAAAAGCAGCAGGAGCTAAAACACTCCGAGTAGTAACACATTCCTGCATAGCGTCCATACGTGCATTGAGCTGGTCTAACCGTTGCGATAAATTTACCAGCAAAACTGAAAGATCCACATTGTTGTCCTTGGATGGAATCATCGTAGAATCAAACAGATGAGGACTGCTAGGGCTAACAGGACCTCCCGTGGCCATGACAAAACAAACTGAATGTGGTAAACGGAAAAAAAAACCCAAATGCAAATAAAAATCCACGGGAACCTTGCCAAAGCAGTACAACAAACGTCCACAACAGGAGCAGTTGTCTTAACGCAGTTAACACTGTGTGGTTATTATTTGGCTGTGAATAAACTGCACATCGTGAAGTCTTGAGTTTAATGCTAATATTTTAACCATGAACACATTTTTAATTTAGCCTGTTTTTTTTTGGCAGGTAAGCAGGTGTGAAATGCACTGTGTTTGGGCTGCAATCATCTGTCTGTCACTGCAGCATAGTAAGTTTATCAGCTGTTAGTGAGCTCCATCTTGTGATGGTTTGATTTCTTCAGCCTATGTTTGTTTTCTGTCTGACCCTGATCAAGTAATTTCACCAAACAGTGCTCCCAGGCTGCTGTCCATAGCTATTTGCAAATGTATTTTACATTTGTCTTTTGAATTTCTGCACCCTTCATATAGCCACCAATTAGTGCTTCGCTATATGCTATTTGACTATGGACCCAAGCAGAACTCTTGTACTTTAATGTGTTGTCAGATATATTTTCAATAAATGTGAGTTTCAAGGGAAGAGAATGTTTCTGTTGCTCAAACTAAGTCTGTTTTCGGTAAAATAATATTTTATTTTGTTTAGCATATGCCTGTCAGTGTATTTGCTATAAAAATTGAAATAAAAGTTTAAAATTACATCCCAAGCTCTATGATCAGTGTAAAAGTAAATAATAAAATAGAAAGCACACTGACAGGTTTGTTGGGTGTTATATGATAACTGGTTATAGATAATCAAGTAATGGGAGAATGGTATGGTAGAGGGCAGTCTATTACACTTCCTAGGGACCTATTTGGCCATGATCCAACTCTGCTCTACAAGACTTTCAGGACTCCCTGCCCTAAGGTGCTACTACCATCCACACCAACAATGAGGTTGTGTTCGGTGTCAGAGCAAGCAGATAGCTGCCCACTCTTATCCCTTTTGTTGATAGACAATGAGCATGGGAATGGACTATGTAGACATATTATCTTTTGATAGCTAGTCACATCTCAGGAGAAGACACTTCTCTTGCTGAATAACTCTGTCAATGTCTTCTAATGCCACAGGAGTGAGTGGTCTCTTACAATGTCAGTGGAGAAAAAGCTCTTCCACTACTGGAGAAGCCTTGCTGTGACTTGTTTGCATTCACAAACAATGCCTATTGTACCAGCTTCTATTCCCTTATTTCCCACTATAAGGCATTCCTGAGATGCACTCATTGTGAAATGGCCCCAGAGTCTTCTTTACATATTTTCCAATTTTCCTTAATACCCAACTTTATTAAGAAGGCTAGCATGAGTAAAGTCAATGTGATTTTCATAGCTCCATATTGTTCATGAATATGTAGGTTCTGCTCAATTTGGCCTCATCTTCTACAGAAGTGTCTGTGCTTGAGACCCTGCTAAACCTTTCTGACTCACCAATCTGAGACGACTCACCAAGACCTCAAAACATTCAATCTCTGTGATTAACCACATGATTACTCCAATTCCACTGATGGCCAGGGACCCTTTTTGACTTTGATGAGTGGTCCATATATTGACATATGCCCAGAAGCTCAGCATGTGGGAAAAATTACAAAATCAAATGAACTTATTTTAGCATTTGGATTCAGCCACACAACTGGACCCTTTTATGGCACCTGTTCCAGCACTTGTTGATAAGTTGTCTCAAATATTTTATATTGGTTTAAGTTATTCATCTGTTAATGGCCATTTGGCTGTTTTCCCTAACTTTCACCAAAGTGCTGACTCTTTTGCCTTTGATGTCTTTAAATGTCTGCAAATCATTTCTGAGAGGAACTTTTATTTTACAGCAACCCTTAAGTGAACCTATTCCTGCTTATGACCTCTTCTTCATGCTAGAAAAGTGGACTCTTCCTCCCCTTGAACCTACTGAAGATGCAGTCTTAGTTCTTTCTTGGATGGTCCTGTTTCCGGTTGCTCTCATGTGTGCTAGAAGGATTTCAGAGCTGCAAGCTTTATGTGCTAACCCACCTTACTTAGCCTTCCACAAGGACAGGATGTCCTTGAGAAGAAGTCTTTATTTCATGGCAAAGTTAGCTATTGAGATGAATCTTAACCAATCTAAAAATCTTCCTGTGTTCTTCTAAAAGTATTTGAATAAAGGCGAATATTTGCTGCAGTGCATGGATGTGCATACACTGCTTAGAGATTTTACCTGGAAGGAATAAAGTCTATAAGAAAATACATCAAATTGTTTCTTTATTCAAAAAGAAGGTGGGTTGTAAAGTTTCTAAAGTACATTGTTAAAGTAGCTGTCTGACTGCATCAAATCCAGTCCCTCACATTCAACTATTCAAACCCAGCTTCAGTCTGACCTGCACTCCCTTAATTCTTGTTTAAAGAACCATAAGCTACTCCTAAACTACTCTAAAACAAAAAGTATGATATTTTGAATCTCACAAAATCTGGAAAACACTCCTAAAAATCTCAACATATCAGATCTCAATAGTTGCCCAACAGGAACAACCATATTCTTTAAATACTTATGTTTATGGCTAGACCAGTCACTTGACTTCCAAAGCCACATTAAAAACACCAGGAAAAAATCAATTCTCTTTTATTCTGATCCTAGAAAACATTACCCTTTCTCTCCAGACCAGCTAGAGCTGCAATAGGCAAAAATGTCCTCCTTGCTCAACTTGAATACAGGCTCCCCATTATAGCCATAGCCTCTAAAAAAACTCACCCACTCTACAGTCCATTAAAAACAAAATATGCTGATTCATTTCAAATTCCTCCCCTCAGGAATACCACTGCATTGCCTTTTCCAAGGCCAAATGGCTACCAGTCTCCTACAGAGTTGAGCTACTCCTAGGGTCTCTTGTTTTCAAACTATCTCAGCCAGGTGCCTTTCCAACTCTTGTAGCCAAACCCCATAATAAAACTACCGCCTACAACCTCTGCAACCTCTCCTAATTACTCCAGAGACCCCAAACCAAACTGCAATGTGTTGACCATTCTGTCTGCATTCTTCCATTCTTGCACCCAAACTCTGGCAATCCCTCTCCCTTCACCTTAAAGTAGTCTCCTCTTTTCCCACCTTCAGAGCTCAGCTCAGAAGACACCTTCTTCAAAAATCTGACTGGAAGGGCTTTTCCACTGGACATGTAACCTAACTCCCTCGGGTCTATATTATCTTGTTGAAAGACCTGTTCAGCGAACACGTCTTCATCTACATGTAATCAACAAACTCTGTAATCACCAAACGGCCAAATGAGCGACTTTTTTCCCCAAGGAAAAAAGCACTTGGCTCTCATCGGGGATTTGCCCTTTTCCCCACTGTAGTGTAATCTCAGAGTTGGTATATCTAGTTGGGGGGCACAGCAACCCCACTACGTAGGGTTTGAATGTTTTTTTTTTTTTATTAGGCCAAGCATTTTTTTCCGCTGGAAAAAAAGTTGCTGATTTGGCCATTCGGTGATTACAGAGTTCGCTGTTTACTTGTTGATGAAGACCTGTTCGCTGAAGATGTCTTTCGACAAGATAATATAGACCCACTCCCTCCTCACCTGCATCATATGTACATCTCTGTTCTCAGCTGCTGCTTCCCTCTCATATTTACTACTAAAATGAATTCATATTTGATTTTCTATTCTGCTAATATTATTTACACATTGTAGCGATTACCTATAGAATTATTTAATTTCTGTGATTACTCTGTGCTTGTGAATCTCATTTCTATTTTTTTTTTTTGTGAATATATTCAACTGGGCTGTATCTGCAAATGGTCTATAGCGATTAGTGTACTACCCAGTAAACAAACTAAAATAAACTAAAAATAAGATCATATTACCAGAAGTATAATAAGTCTCTAACTTCTGAGATTTGAGACATTCAGCCAGAACATTCACTATTCTCAAGCTTTTTCAAAAATGCATCAGTAGATGACATTTGTACAGTAGTTACATGGGCATCTAAGAATGTTCTTATAAGGATCCACCTTGTGGAAGAGCTTGAGACTCTATCCTCAAGGTAGATGAGAAAGGACCTTCTTGTATCAGATATGAAAGTTACACACTATAATACTAGATGTGGATGAGATGATCCTGCCTCCCCTAGGTAACCATGGATCTTCCCGCCTCTGTCTTGATGGGGCTTAAAAATGAGTTTTGCTCCTCTTATAAAGGTTTTATTCGTCTTATTGTTGATATTGCTATGGCATGGCTATCTTTATTTCTTATAATGTTTGCTCTACCTCTGGGCAAGCTGATTCAGACCTGGAGGAGATCCTTCTGTACATGGAATTATAAGTAATGGGAAGGAGCTGGTAGCCAGGGAAAGTTTCACCTGCAGGGCTGTCTATGTCTTTCCAGGTAGATGAGGAAATACCATCCAAATCCCGATCTAATGTTAAAGTAATTATGCAACTTTTCTCTACTTCATAGTGTTGCACGAACTGAACTGATGGGAGGAGGGCTGTGACAGTGCCTAATGCATGGCTCTGTTATCCCTGATTAACGTCTCAGACACATGTTGCTCTCACCTATGTAATGGATGTATGTTCAGAAAGCCTTAACACTTTAGTTTGTGGTTAGAGATGGCAAATACTTGCACGTAGTAATGACTTAAAGGAGGAAGAGTATCTTTATAAATTCTTGACAGCAGAATTCTGTACTTGCAGTAAAGAAAAACAAAGATACCTTGCCAATATTTAAAGTATGGGCTAGTTCAAAATATGATACACTAATATATAATTACATATCAAATATTTAACAGCCACAGTACTCTGAAAAGCTACATATATTATATATGGTTTGAGGATAAATATTTAAAACACTATTGCCTAGCAGTAATGGATTTTTTTTTGCAAATGAGAGCTCATTACCGCTGTGTCTGACTGTATGACAAGACCTAAAAAAAGTGGTTTGCTTTCTCCAACATTGTTTAAGTTTGATTATTCTGATAATTACTGAGAAGTTATCTTGCTTTCCCACCTTTTGGTGTGCTGCACACAAGGATTTCAATATTGTATAGCTTTATAATGCCATTTAATCTTCAAACACTATCTGCATGTACACTTTCATCATCACTGCAACAGATTTTCGTCTTTGATTGCAGACTCGTCTCATACCTGTTAAACCAAACAGAGTGTCCACTTGTGTTACTGTGCTTCAAGTGCTAACAAATTATAAAAACAAAAACATCCTACACACCATGAGTCCGCAGGATCCGGGTGATGCACAGCCCAAGGCTGCTTGTGTTATTAGGTAAAATGAAGTAACACAAAAGTACATGAATCACTTACATAAGCTGTAACTGGGACAGTGAACACCAATTATTCCATGTTATAGCACTGCCCTATCCCTAATCAAAAGACCATAACTGTGAGTCCACAACTATGAAAAATAAAGTATAATCATCTAAATAAAACCTTTGAGTTTGAATATTACTGTAAAACTATTAAAACAAAGTTTCTGTATGCAGATGATATGTGACAACAAGCAAACTCTGAATCGGAACTTCAGCAAAGGATAGAGAAATTGAATGCAAAACTGAAGGCACATGGGGTGAAACTGAGTACAGATATGACAGTTGAAATGGGGGAGTCAAAACAAGCTGAAAACTGAGATAGAAGGGAAAAAAGTGGAACAGGTTAGCACCTTTAAATATCTGGGAGACGTGGCTGAGGAGAGGGAAGGCTGAATGAGGAGCTGAAAGCTACAATCAGACGTGCTGCAGTCCACTGAAACAGAATGTCAGGGGTAGTGTGTGACAGAAGAATGCCACAAAACCTGAAAAGTAAAACAGTGGTGTGACCTGTACTACTCTATAGCAATGAAAGCAAAGCAGTTGAGGAAGCTTGAAGTGATGGAAATTAAGTGCCTATTACAGGTGGTAGGCTACAAACTGTGGGACAGATGAAGAAATAAAGACATCAGAGCAGAAGCAAAGTAGCCCAGGTTGCAGAGAAAGTCAATCAGAAAAAAAAATAAAATGGTTTGGTCATGTGCAAGAAAGCAGGATATGATTTGGTCAAGAAGATATGGGAGAGACAAGAGGAAGGCAAAAGTTAACAAGGATATTCAGCCAAATGATAGCTGGACAATGTGCAAAGACCTGCGACAGGCAGGCATGTCTGTTAAAGATGGTAGGAGGCTGAAACTGAACTGAGGGAGGTGTCAACAGCTGATGTGACACCTCGACCCCATATGGACAAAATGGAAATGGGAAAAGGGGGTTTGATGATGATGTAAAGTCATTAAAATGATTTTGTAACAGACTGTACTGTCACACCTGTCATATTCTAACTAACTCAGAAATCACTATCCTCACACTAATAGGAATAGTCTTAAGGTAACACAATTTCAGATACTAATACAAATTCTCATATTTACATTTCCAATCTGATTATTTTGAGGACTGCAAATCTAGTCCTCATAATTTCAGCAAGAATGTGGTTCAAGCAATTGAATGTGCCTGAGAATTATTCGCAGTAGAGTACAGACTTGATTTTTTGGCTGCCTGTCTGTCTGATTTTCTGTCTCTCTTCTTTGTCTCAATATATGTGTCAGTAGATCTAACTGTGCCAAATATATTGAGTCATCCATATTAATTAAAACACTGCAAAACTGCCAGGAGCTAACATAGATTAAACAGAGGAAAAGTTGAGAGCAGAAGCATATCCAGAACCAGTGGTCCTTCAAACTAACTAGAACAGAGAGGTATGAAAATACAAATGTAGCCAACACCCTCCCCCTTATACCCTCCTTTTTGTTTTGTATGTTTGTTTTCAACCGCCTTAACCAGCCAACCCTCTCACTTTCCCATTTAACCCTTTAATTTCTCCATCATGCATGGCTTTTCCATGCTTCTTCGGCCTTCTTTTCCCTAGAAGGTTTGCCTTATTGGGTCCTTAATCTTGTTAGCTAACAACGACAGGTAAGAATTTAGAGCTAAGAGGCTTCCAACCATGGCTGGATCTGCTTTCTTGCTTGGTTCCAGTTTCACTGCTTTCTGCTGTTCACCCAAAGCACTGCCAAGATTGGGCCTATATAAACTGAAACAGGTGCATATTCATACACCTCTCCTGATTACACTGCACAGACATTGTTTGTATTCATACACCTCTCCTGATTACACTGCACAGACATTGTTTGTATTCATACACCTCTCCTGATTACACTGCACAGACATTGTTTGTATTCATACACCTCTCCTGATTACACTGCACAGACATTGTTTGTATTCATACACCTCTCCTGATTACACTGCACAGACATTGTTTGTATTCATACACCTCTCCTGATTACACTGCACAGACATTGTTTGTATTCATACACCTCTCCTGATTACACTGCACAGACATTGTTTGTATTCATACACCTCTCCTGATTACACTGCACAGACATTGTTTGTATTCATACACCTCTCCTGATTACACTGCACAGACATTGTTTGTATTCATACACCTCTCCTGATTACACTGCACAGACATTGTTTGTATTCATACACCTCTCTTGATCATACTGCACAGACATTGTTTGACAGGCTGGGCGTTGGTGTGTATCCATACATCTCGACTGGTTAGACTGCTGACACATTGCTTGGTCGGCTGAGTATGCGTGCATATTTATACACCTCTAATGGTCACAATGCATACACACTGCTTGAAAGGCTAGATATGGTGCATATCCATACACATCTCTTGTTTATAGTGCATACACATTGTTTGGCAAGCTGGGAATGACTGCATATCCATATGTGTCTTCTGATTACAGTGTATGAATACTGCTTGGTATGCTGTATCCATACACCTCTCCTGGTTGTATTGCATACACATTGCTTAGTAGACTGGGCGTGGGTCCATATCCATACACTTGTCCTGAATACAGTGCACTCACATTGCTTAGTAGTCTGAAGTACTTTACCTGGCAGTTCACTTTCAAGCCAGTGCTTGTCTTTCCAAAAAATGAAAAGTAATGGGACGTAGCCAACACCCCCTCCTTATACCCTCCCCAAACTGGCATTGGCTGCTCACTTCCCTCTCTGGATGATTCTCCTACCACCCAGGTCTGCAAGTCAAACCTGAGTCACTGGGGCTGCAGTCAAAGAGTTCACACCTCACAGCAGCTGAAGCTTAACAAAATGAATGTAACTATCAGATGTTTACAAGCATAGTGCTTCACTAAATTCATTTATTTAGAAATTTGTCAACAGCTAAAGTCATCTGAGAAGATAGTTCTAAGCATCACTGTAGTTATGTTTTACATACATTTCACACCACAGGGCATCTAAGGCCATGACAGGACAGACATGACATTACGGCACAGAAAGATCAGGTACCTGGTAGAGAGCTTGCACTTTACTATGTATCCATCCATTTTAGCACAACTATAAAAATACCTCAGCTGTGATTGCATCTACACTGAGTACAGTTATCTGTTATGGCCAGATATTTCATCCAGACCTAGTTAAAAAGTAACCTGGGACTGCTGCATGTTAGATCTGCTGTAGATTGTCTGCTGAAAAACATAAGACTCATGAATTCTAAGAGCTCTGTTCCTTGGGCACGCAGTTAGTGGTTCTTAAGGCCCATGAAGTCTAGGAGCTCTGTTCCTTGGGCACACAGTCAGTGATTCTGAGTACTAGGCATGTATGATAAAAATCACCTGAAGCTTAACTTTTGAGAAGGAGATACATTGAAAACTTTGTTCTCTACTGAGCACAGCAAAAAAAAAAGGTTTAGTCACCTGAAGGCATTACTCTCCATATGTAGATGAAAGTGAGTTGTGCATATATATATATATATATATATATATATATATATATATATATATATATATATATATATATATATATATATATATATATATATATATATATACAGAGCAGTGAGCTGTCCTTCCTCTATATGTACAGGCACTATTTAGGTACTACAATCACACAGAAATAGCATATTTCATAGGTTAGTACTAGGCTAATTGCCCTTGTGGGCCATTTTAAGCCTAGCCAATTATCCCATGTGAGAATCAAACACTGCATATTGTACCTGTAAGGTAAATACCTTAACCATTATACCAACCTCCCAGAAAATGAATGTTTTCAAAGCACTTAAAAGTTTGAGCTATTGAGTCACAATTGAACTACTGAGTCACTTTCTATTTTGCATGAAAGAGGTATACACAGTTTTGTACTCTGTAATGTTGAATTTCAAGAAGCTGCTATCCATCTATTAGACAGTAGAAAGCTCAGGCTTGTATTAACCTAAATGTTGCCAAGTACGACGCTTGCTGTAGGAATGTCTGTGAAACTCTCATCAGATTCTACAACGCAGCAGCAGGAGTTGCTGCAAAGTGATGGTACATCTGTATGATTTGTTTAATACATGTAGAAATACTTAGAAATTCAATAACTTAACTGGAAATCCTGCTGATGTGCTTATCACAAATTTGTAAGGCAAATATAGTTCACAGTGACCCTTGAAAGAGGTAGTACTTCATTATTTTTCAGAGTAAAGTTCATAACTTTCCCAGAAACAAAATGTACAAAATCCTGGGTATCTCAGAACAGGGTAGAAAATAAATGTAATGCACTTGCCAGAAAATCATGTTCCCAAGACCGAAGTTAGATATGTTATCAGAGAAAAAATACTGTACTTGTCTAAAGTAGCAGGCTGGCATATATTATGGGTTGTCTAAAGCTAGACATGAAATACATGGTTACAGTTAATTGCCACAGAAATTATTTTAGGATGAAAGCCAGTCCATCACATGTAGTGATCAGTATATAAGCAAGCAGCTTACTGACTCTTCATGAAGTATTAGCAGTGGTAGTACTGAAGTATTACCATGATAATACTGAAGTATTAGCAGTGGTGGCACTGAAGTGTTAGTAGTACTGAAAATTAAGTATTAGCAGTGGTGATAACTGAATTATTAGCAGTGGTGATACTGAAGTATTACAATGATAAAATTGAAGTATTAGCAATAGTGGTACTGAAGTATTAGTGGTGATACTGAAGTATTAGCAGTGATGATAATGTAATTCAAGTGGATAACTAAGTTATGTAAGAAAGTTGTAACTAACAGTCAAAACACACATTAAGTTATTTAAGTTGATAATCTTAGATGGGACTAGGGTATGATTTTCCTGAAAAAGAAATTCATTGTTAAGTTTAATGGATTTATTAAAGGAATATGTCTTTTAATTATGCATACCTTGTCACATGTTTCCTATGAGAAACCTTAGATGAACGACATGCTAAGAACACAAAAATGCATAAGTGTTTCTGAAAGGATATAGTTGTAACATTTTTATATACTTAACTTTTTATTTCATATCACTCTTGACACGAGTTTTATGCCAGGACTGCTTCCCTATTTACCAAGTGAGATGACTGGAGAGAGTATCCTATTGTCTGACTCACCCATCGTCATAACACGTTTTAACCTGGTTCTGAGGTACAGAGGGATGAATCCCTGACTATAACCCAGGCAACTTGGGTTTGATTATCATCTGTGGTACTGGAAGAGCTAGGCAGGATGAAAGGGAGGGGAGTGAAGGGGGGGTGTGGCTCTCTCACTCCTCTCAGAGGGAGGGGGTTACAGCATACACTAAGGACCACATGGAGATGGTTAGATGTCTCCTGTGGGGACTGAAGGAACCACCTGCAATGCTTTGAGCTTGGTGGACTGGGTTTCATGCTGGCATACGTCCCTTGAGGAAGCGAGGGACCACTCAACACAGATAACCAACTGTATGGCCCACATTCCTCAGTGTTACTCAGCATAAGTATGGAGGTAGGGTCAAAAAAATAATCCAGAACCACCATGATGGCCACCTTATTGATGGCCCCTCCTGGTCAGCCCTTGCCTCTGTGATGGAAAAATACTGCTATGATTGGCATGGCGAGTGCTGATGACTACTGGTAACAAAGCATGCAAAAATATGTAATAGGCCAGTTTTGATCTAGGGTGGACCCACCACTATTTAACTCTCTACATTTGCAAGTTAGGATCGTCCTGCAAATGTATGTAGTATTTCTGTCTGAGAGAAGTTCTGGCATTCATATACAGTGATTAGTGTTTATTTTAAGTCTGAATTTACTTTTTTATCTCAGGACTGCTTCTCTGACATTCTATACCTAGGGAGACTGACAGAGAGCCTGCTTTTCTGTTTAATTCACTCATAATTATGATGGTGAGTGATATGACAGTTTAGACCAAGTGCAGCCCCTCTTTTATTTAACTCACTGAGCTTACAAGTCAGAGCTTTTCTGCAAGTACATTCAGTGTTTATGTCTGTGGCAGCTACATTACTCATATACAATGCTTAATTTTCATTTTATTAAGTATGAATGCCTTTTTTGTGTCTGGGCTGCATCACTCATCCCTTAGAGAGTCTGATAGATTATTAATTCAATTAACTGACTCACAGATTGTTATAACGGTGAGTAAAGGCTAGCTTTGATATGCAGCTGACCATCTGTTATTTAGCATGCGTCATCTCAAACTTAGAGCTATCCACCAAGTGTCGTTAGTGCTTCCATCTCGGGGAGTGGCTACAAGCACTTCCATACAATGGTTTATTTGGATTTTATACAATGCTATGCTTTTATTGCATTATTTTATTTCAGCTTGAGTCCTTTTTTGTGTGTCTGGACTGTTTTCCTGACAATTAAGTCTGTTACATGATTTGTTGCATTTATGATCATGAGTTGAGCCTGAGTGCCGTCCTATTTGCAGGAGAATAAGCCAGTTCAGACCACTGATGAGCGAGTCATATGACTCTGGAGATTGTGAAGAGTTTATGGACAGATAATAATCTTATTTTTAATAAACCGCATATTAACTTTGATATAGGGTCTTTTAACCAAATCTGCCTTAAAATTCTGAACAGAGAAAGGGAAAGCCTGCAGAGTCTATTCAAGCTGAATTAGTTTTCATAGCAATATTTATGAATGGTCTGCACATGTGATCAAGTTAGAAACCATCTTAAATGAAAATCATTTCAGCTGTTTAGCACTAGCAAGGGTGGGTATGCAGGTTAATGCTTCTGATTTGAGTTATAAAGAAAATGAAGATATAAGTAAGGAGAATTTTACTTCATTAAAAATTCTGAATTGGTTAATGAAGATAAGGCACTTTTGGCACATAACAAGAATAAAAACTCCAACATAGAAGAGTTAATTAACTTTGGTTAGTTGGTGAAATGGTTTGAGGTTGTGATAGCTGGTTCATCAGCATGACTACAAGCAAAGGAGACACTCTAGTGCCAAGAAAATGAGGATCGTAATTCTGATACGTCTCCTGGTTTGCATCCTAAAGCTCTTGGTTCAGATGAACAGTACTTCTTTAATAAGGGCATTTAGATACTAGTGATTTATAAACGTATACCACAGACTGTGTGAAATAAACATTTCTCCACTTTCCTTTGGAAAGCATTTTCCTAATGTACAATATTACAAATGTTAACAAGAGAGGTCTGTTCTACATCTGAGCTTCAGTTATCTGGTAAATTATACAAGAAGGTTAAGTACTAGCAAAGAAAAAGATATAAAAATAGATGTGGTGGTGAGTCTCTCAATCAGAAATCACTCAGTTATGAGACTGAATATGTGAATGACATAGAAAATAAATTTAGGACAGTTATTTTCTGTCATGGGCTTCCACCCACACCACCACCCAAGCATGGGTCTTTACCTCCCAACTTGTTATTTGTTCTCTTATGCTTCGATTGACACAACTAAGATGTAAGAACAATTACCCTATCCATCCCCATATTTTGTCTTAGAATTATGTAATTGGCAGGTCTGAGACTTGAATTATAATGAGGTTTCCTTATTAAAAAGAACATTAAAATGCTAATTTCACTAATGCACATGCTGAGCATAGTAAACAAGAAAACAATAATTATCATACTGGTTCCATTAATTTAGTTAGTAGTAAGATATTTTATTTTAAGGTCTAAGTTATGTTTTGCATAGTGTATAGAAATAAGGGATAGGCTTATACACTGAAACATACATCACCAAGTTCAGCCTTCACAGCGAACTACAAAGAATATATATTTACTCACAAAAACAATGAATTATGTGTGGATAAAACAAGAAAAACTTTATTTATAAGTTGAAACAGATAACAATAGGTATTTTATATAGCAAAACACTGCTATCAATTTTATTTCGTTATTTACTTATTTGAATTTGTTAACCAGATGGGTGGGCTGGTCCTTGAACTCTTTTTCAGCCCTGACTCAGGTACATAGGTACACCTACTATATGGCAGAGATACGTACATACATATAATATAGTAGTTGTACAGTATACTATAGTGATCACAGTAAATACCTTTCAAATAAACATGCAAGTGTGGCAGTTACAAGGTGATAATAATAGTTCTTAGCGACACCAGCAAGAATGATGTAGAGAATACCTGTATAGGGTATTGTGAACAAACCTGGGGAACACCTTGTTAATGGTGTATGAATGCTGATCATTTATCAACATTCAAGTCCTGTTTTTGTACCTGATGGAGAGGGAAATTGTAGAGTGGAAGGTGTTTAATGAATGGGGGCAAGAAGGGAGGCAAGGATAATAGAGCACAGATGGGGATTGGGGTAAGAAGGGAGGAATCAAAGGAAGTGAAAGGATAGAAGAGCTGTAAGAAAGCAGGGATCCGTGAAACGATCACTTAATAAACCCTAATTGTATACATGCATACAGTAAGAAATTCATAGTGCTTGTAGCAGAGTTCACTGATAGAAGAGAGGGTACTGATGGATGTTGAGAGGCAAGGTGTCGGTAAATTCCTAACTGGAATTTACTACCATCTAACCTGTGTAATATAAATGATACCAAGCCAAACAACTTTAGAAGTGTGGAACATGCTCAGCTAACTGTAACTATTTTAAAAATAGCAGCCGATTGACTCTTTCATACCGTATGCACTTGCACCGTTGTCTATGTGCACTTCTAAAAATGATCCTCTATAAGCAATACCAAAGGCATTCTATCACCCCTTCCTAGCATGTTCTAAGCCTCAAACAACTTCTTATTGCTCTGTCAGACATACCTTACTCCCTCACCTTTTGTGACCAAAATAAAGTAACCACCTACAACTCATCTCAGTAAAACGTATTGCTTTCACACTGTTAAGCTGATTACTATAACCTTTATAATGGCACCATACGTATATCCAAACCACATTTAATATCATGCATTCATTCTCTTCCCATTTTAAGATAATACTAATTTAAAAATATATTAGACAGATTACATGCATACTGATAACACTTTTTATTAAACCAAAAAATCAAAGTTTCCCTTTACGTCTGTATACCATTGGCCTAGATCATGGCTAAAAATAGCCCTTCGTCCACCCAGTAAAAAAATAAATATAAACAAATACATTCCAGAATGGAGTCACAATGACCACATCATAAAAGACTAACTTAACCTGATCTATGTCTATGACTCAGTTACCAGGCAGATGGCTTAATTGTAACCCTGTAAAAACAGATCTATGTGGGGTTCAGCAATGCCTTTGACTCAGTTCCATGCAATGAGCCTCTAGCAAAGAGCTGATGAATATGGATATGCCTAGAAAAAAAAAAAGAGTACCAAATGTAATAAGCAGAGATATCACAGAGAAAGATGTTGATTAGCTGCATTCTGTGGGGTTCACTGTTAGTTCCAGCTCTATGCAATGTACTTATCTTAGATCTCATGCAAGGCAGTTGAAAACTGGATCAGTTTCTTTGTGGGTGACATCAAGGCTGGAGTGGTGGTGACAGAGTAGAAAGCATGATGAGGGATGTTATAAGGTTGGAGATGTGGGCTGGGATTTATACACACGTGTGACGACCCTCCACTGGACCAGTAATCAAGGAGCCTCAATCCCCACCACTGGCAACAGTGGGGAACATTCACTGAGAGGATGACATGTACACACACACAGTATTTCCAGATGCAGCTCCCTGCATCAAGTGCAATTTCCCTTAACAGCACACAGAGATCACAGTCAGTCTGGGTCTGGTTCTTCTACCTTCCTCCAGATCTCCAATAAGACTCCCCACTGGCAGAGCTATAGACTTCAGATCTCAGCTGAGTGACCAAGCCAAGACCTCCAGCACCCTCTCTGTCCAACCAGTGCTTCATGTCCCTCCACAAGTAGCTGACACACACACTCTTTGAGGTTTGATTTACACACATACACACACACCTGGGAAAGGCTGGCACAGGTTTACTAGCTATGCCCCCTTCTGTCCAGGCTATAAGGTAGTTTTCACTGCCACCAGTCACTGCTTATCAGCTACTTTAGGGCCCTTCACAAAGGGTGCACAGTCTTACTGTGTAATATTAATACTAATACAAATGGTAGTTTGACCAAGACCAAGGCTATTAGGAGTGGCCCACACAATGTCTCCAAATATGCAAGTACTCTCAAAACGTAAATAACTCTACACAGATCAGCCACAATGAAAGGTTTAAACATATTTAATAATTAATAATAAAAGAACAAGAAAATACTAAATATATATTCACAGTGACATCAGAGTTCAAAACCACATGAAAGATTTAAAATAGCATTGCAGTACAGGCTCGCACAAATAAAGAAAAACATCTAAGCTAAGTTTTACTATATTCCTGACTGTATCTAAGAGATTTATACTGTTCCCTAGAAACTTATTTCATTAGAGTAATGCAGATATGGTGAATGGTTCTTGTTGTTGTCAGGTCCAAGACAGAAGGCAGAATGCAGTATCTAAGACACTTCTGAAATTAATATCTAAAATGTTACTGCTGGGATAGATAGATAGATAGATAGATAGATAGATAGATAGATAGATAGATAGATAGATAGATAGATAGATAGATAGATAGATAGATAGATAGATAGATAGATAGATAGATTGCAGAATGTGGGAAGAAATATCCAGGGAATTGTCATGGCTAGGCTTGTATAGGCCCTAGTACCTACCTATGAACCTATGACATAATTTCTGGTCATCTGACTTTTAATTCCCAGGCCAACACCCCCATTGCTAGAAGCTGGCAGCATTTAGCATCTACCTGTAAAAATATACAGACAAAGACTTTTGCTCAGGTCTTTGGCAGATGCTGGAATTCATAAAACAATTGCATTCTTTCATGCTTCAAAAGTACCAATTAGTTCACTCCAAGGACAATATAGGAAACTTTCTAGTACAGACCTTGTGTATCTAGCTGCATTGAACTTGAGAGATAGCCTTTTTATTGTGTAGCCTATAAAGTAATTTAATTTCAGATATTTTTCTAAAGTTTGCTGGACTGAGGTTAACCCTCCAGTTTCCTCTGTTAAGCATATACATTTAAATAGTTACAATAGTGCAGGTACATTTCTGTTCTCTTTCAGTAGGGCACACTCTGGTTACAATTCAAACACAGCACTCTACAAATACCTTTTCAACTCGCACATTTGTACAAGCAGTTTGATATACACATGACATACGATTCTAATACATTTATAACACAAGCGTCTTGTATAAATAATTTCGATATTCACCAATGGCATATAATTATTTACAAAATTCCAGCTAGCTGTACTGGCAGTATCTCCGTTTGTCACAACAAGCACTTCACAACTGGTCTGCACTAAATTTCAAAGTTCCCACAGCACAATCCATTCAGATGGATAGATATAAATCAGGGCTTGGATAGCAGCAGTAGCTGGCAGAAAGGAGGGTATAGTAAATGAGTAGAGCCACATTACTGGAAAAAAGTGACACTAAACAAGCTGACTGGAGAAGCTGAATAATTACAATATGCATAAATGGAGTAGGTGGCATCACAGAAAGCACTCCCAAGTATGCATGAAACCATGCAAGCTCATTCCACACAACAAAGCAAACAGCTCATCACTGCTGCAAGTGCAGTGACAGACAGCCCAAGGACGGCCAGCACAGCAAAGTGCCAGCATGGTTCATCACTTAAATGGGACAGAAACAGGGGAGACAAGTAAGCAAGTAAAGGGGGAATAGCAAGCACAGGAAGACCCACTAGTGTAATCATAAGGAATTACTGTGAAAAATAATGGGGCTTTTTTTGTAGAAAGTGCTCCCTTTTTCATACAGGCAGAGGAGGGTATCCGGGAAGGATAGTGAGGAATGGCTGTGTGAGGGACAGAGGGAGCAGGAAAGGATGTTGGAGCATACAAAGAACCATAAAATGCAGACATAAAAAGGACATAGTGGTACTGACACAAAAGGTAGAGACAGTAGTGGGCTGACACAGGCACACAAAGGGTGGACATATTTGTTGTTGAGGACTGAACTACAAGCAAGTTATGAAGAGTGAGACATAAGGTGGAACCACCCAGTTAGATATCAGTCATCCTCATGGTGGACATCACCTGCAGGCTGTGCCTCTGGTAGTCTGATAGTTGTGGGCATACTTTTTTCATGACTTAACAAGTATGCCAGGAGATTATACACAGTTAAAAATACAACTAGCAGCAAACCAAGTGAGAATATCCAAAAACGACAGCAGGAATCAGATCCACAGTTAAAATTTATTACACTGACTTAGCGCCTCGGCCACAATAGCCTTCAAAGAGTACAAAATTACAAAAAACACATTCCCCTATTTATACACCACCAACAGTCAATTAAATAAGACAATCAAGCAATTAAGAAAACACTTAAAAATTATATCAAACTTTTCCAATTTACGTCTCTATTCAGCCCTTTTGATGTTAAAGTGTTGAACTTCAGTATAAAAACAGTTTCTTTATACACTAAAATATTCTTAATTAATCTTTCATCCCCCTTCCTAATAAACACTTCTTCCAAAATTGTAGCTTGTAGTAAACTAATGTCATTATGATGTTTTTCCAAAAAAATGAAATGCTACAGGACTTTCCAGTCTCTGTTTCTTAATATCTTTTATGTGTTCCTGCAACCTAATTCTAAATTTTCTCTTGCTTTCATCAATATAAAAAAGGTTGCAGGGACATTTCAAACAGTATACCATACCTGCTGTATCACATGAAAAATGATTATGTGGTATAAATATTTTCCCATTAATCCTAGGAAAACTGGATGTTATATAACAACATATGTTACAGTTATTACAAGGGAAATTGTACCTTACTGTGTAGGTATTTATTATCCTTTCCCTATATGGACGCCCCTCACTGGTGTTAGTGGTGAGGGTAGAGGCTCCTTGATTGCTGGGCTAGTGCACGGGCACCACACATGTTATAAAGTGCAGCCGTGCATATGCTATATGCACCCCACCATGAAGAGAAGTGTTCCTGCCTCCTGCAGCATCCTTCCATGTTCTCCCCCTGCACCTCTACTGCTGTAATGCAAAGCAGGAAAAACACGACATGGAAAATCAATGCAAGGAAAAAAACAGGATGCTTACCATAAACTCTGGCTGACTGGCTCTTATCTCTGTTCCCACCACCTAAGCAGGTTGGGATAATTCCCCTGCTGGTTACCACTGACATCACTCAATATCCTGGCATGCTTGTACCATGCATCAAACTTGTAGAAAGGGCATCATATTGACCAAGCATGTGCGCCTGAAATTCAATATGGTCGAAGAACACGAAAATCTTTTTTTCCTTAGGCAACATGCAAGAGCCCCTGCTGTTCCTAGCACCTAAAGCAACTATGGTCACTTAGAATAGTCCACTCATTGAACAAAAAAGGTAGTCCCATGTGTGTGGATGCATGTTTGGACATCACATGATGTGCATCACAATGCAACAATGAACTGCTGTGAAAAAGGCACCATAGCACAAAAGTGCAATGCTATGAGCTTCACCGATGCATTCAGAAATACCAGTATGGAAATGAATGTCAGTGCTGTGCTACCAACCAATTAGCATTTGTCAATCTCACACCCTAATGCCTTGCTCCCAGGGGTCTCCCTCACCTCACCCTAACTATGCATCTAGATGACACAATCCCTATACACACAGGAGCAGTCCATGATTGGCTGGTCATTCAAGTTGTGGTAGGTTAGGCTCTGATGGCACTGTCTGTGCATGTGAAGAGGGCCGCTGCAAACCACACCACAGATGCTGGCTCTGAGAATGACACTAATGTGCAGATCTGCTATAGCTGTCCTTATTGCAGCCATTCTAGTGTCCTGTTCAGTGGCACATGATCACTGTAGTGCAGCATTCTTTCCTTATACGTTTCTGAATTGCTCCATTATCTTTGATGGTGTCATTAGCATCTGGAACCTCCTTTCTATATCATTATGCAAGCATTTGTCTACCCTGCATAACAACCAAGCTACTTGTGTCTCTGAACCACTTTCTGTTTGTACAGCACTCCACTTCCCACTATTTTACACATATAATGTATTAACTGTCTGTGAATACCAACCATGGTTCAAAGGGCTGGCACTTTCATTTCAGCTCTTCAAAATGCATGGCACTACACAAAAATTGTGACAACCCAAGAGTCGAGTCAGAGCCAGACCATGGTCACATTGGACCATAGGAAGGGTAATAGACTAGAGCCCGCCCAACCATACCAGTATCCCTTTACCTGGCCATCTGTCCGTAATAGCCATACAATAAGGCTCATCTTTTTGAATGTATGCACTATTTTGCTCTTTACATTTACAATGGTGAGAGAGATGTGGATTTGTTTTAAACTTTTCATATTAAATTTTAACAAGAAAAACATTGAAGGCCATTTATAGAAGTTGCTTAACTTTTAATTGTTTTTATCCCATATATCCATATATTTACACTGAAAACGTGTTATTGCAATAATGACATTTAAATGTGAAAAAATCACCCTAGAAAACCTGTGGCATTAAACATAAACAATGAAGATAAGCCATGTCCCTCCAGACTGACATCCTATAACGTAATGTTTGTGACATGTTTACCATAACCAAACCACAAAGGAGAGCAGAAACTCTCTGAGCGCATGAGCAGTGGCCCATGCCAGCTACCTTAAACTATGAGGTCCTGTAATTTTAAGCAGTTGATGTTTACCAGAAGCATTGAACAAAACGGATTAGAAATCGACAGCATTCGCATACATGCTGACAGAAAATACATCGCATTTTGTCAAGAGGTGAAGATCTGTGAGGCTTAAAATTTTGCGTATATCTACAATACTGAAGCTAAATTGTTAGCATCACCCCCCCCCATGAGCATATATGTCTATATATATATATATATATATATATATATATAT